>NC_064634.1:212652371-212955402 GCF_023864275.1 Schistocerca cancellata
CCTTCTACTGGAAAAGATATGGCTACTGTGTTTTCCGATTCCGAAGGACCCTTGCTTGTGGACATCATGCCAAGTGGAACCACCATAAATTCTGATGCATATGTGACGACACTGAAGAAATTTCAAGCTCGACTGGGTCGTCTTCGACCACATCGGCAAAAGCAGGATGTTTTACTGCTGCACGACAATGCACGGCCACATGTCAGTCAAAAAATCATGGACGCGATCACAAAACTCAGATGGACAACACTGAAATACCCGCCTTACAGTCCTGACCTGGCTCCATGTGACTATCATCTCTTTGGGAAACTGAAAGACTCTCTTCGTGGAACAAGGTTTGAAGATGATGACTCCTTTGTGCTCCTGCCAAACAGTGGCTCCAACAGGTTGGTCTAGAATTTTACCGTGCGTGTATATAGGCGTTGGTTCCAAGATGGCGGAGGGCAGTTCAGAGGGATGGAAATTATGTGGAGAAATGAAAATATTGTTCCTAAAGGGTGTATCTACAAACTGTAAAACTTTCAAACATGTAGAATAAAAAATGGATTTTTTAAAAAAATAGTATTCCCTTAAATTGTGTGGTGACCCTCGACAAAACTCTTTTGATAGCACTCAAACGAAAGATATCGAGAAAGTATATTTCCTATAGATACTGTAGTACTAGAAGCGGCTGCTAGATCAATAGTGTAGCTTGTTTAGGTTATGTTACATATGCACTACTGAATCAAATCCATTGAAAGAGAGACGTTTGTGCAAATATCTTTAAAAATCACGACATATTTTTAAGTACACATTGCATGTTAGTTAACCACACACTTAGAATGGAAAACTGTGCGTTGAAGCAGAAGTAGAACATAGAAATCTGATTCAAGAGAAAATGGACTAAAAAAAAACTTCCTCTGAGAGGAAACAGTATATTTTTCAATCATCGTACGTAGCGATAGAAAACTAACGAAACTACATGGAAAAGAAAAACTTTTTGCTACTGTTTCAGTAGTTATTAACTATACAGACAAGGCCTAGATTCATGATTATTAGCCCATTTTGTAGTATTTCTGGGGAACATGTGTGAGACCTGCCTGACAAGCATTCTCAATCATTTATTTTGATATCAATGTTGGCACTAGGTAAAACGTAATGGTTACGAGATATACTCTCGACAGAAAAAAAATTAAGCATTTTATATTTAACGAAGTACCAACAGTGTAGATAACAGAAATTGAAGGCAGTCAGTCAAGCTATTCATTGATGATCTCATTCAGAGTCTGTCGCCCGGCTGTAATTAACTTGGAAAACCTAGTGAAGTATTGCACATACCTCAATAGTCCTTGTAAAAACTTTCAGTAACAAACTGAAGAGACAAATAATGACCACTTGTGTCAGTCATGTGATATCATATGTTCATCAGTATCGCTCTTACACAGCAAGCGAAGATTAACAGGAAACAGTAAAATACGTCTTTGCATGTGAAGCAAATTAGGTATGAACTACGGAAAGACAGAAACCGTTTAACCAAATCACTACAGACTGTCTTGTAGTAAATCAGTTTATTACGGCAGCCTTGAGCGGTGCTCCCGAGGTCAGTGGATTCACTTGAAAATTCTGCAGCCGTCCAGAAGGCAGAGATACCCGCGTGGCCAGCATGATCTTCGGACTGCTTATCGGTATGTAAGGAGACGCTCCGTGGCAACTCATGAGAATTCTCGGAAATTCCAAGGCCACGATCCCTGACATGGCCTCCGACTATTCCGTTGTCTTTTCATCGTTTCCAGAAGTGGGAAAATTGTTGTGATATTTGAAACTAGGGGTCTCAACAAGGCTTAGGTTAAAAGATAGGTTACAGAAAGGCAAATCTGTAACATTTTTAGATTTTCAACAAACTTTTGACTCTCTGACTGAAATGGATTATTTGAAATTCTGGAGGGAGCAGGGCGACAGGTTGTTTAAAGCTCGTGTGGAAACGAGAACGAAGTTATAAAATTCAAAGGATCTGAAAGAGAAACAGTGGTTGAGAAGGGAGAGAGACGGGGCTGTAACCTACCAACAACATTATTCATTTTGAACACTGAACAAGCAATACAGGTAACCGAGATGACTTTGGGGAAGAGAATTAAAGTTCAAGGAGAAGAAATAAAAAATTTTGGCTTACCGCAATTCGTAAGCGATGAATTCTAATCCAACCCAAGTGAGCCCGATTCATAAACCAAGTTGGCAGCAAAATCCACGTTCGACGTCGTCTGTCTCGTTCTCGTCTGCTCGGGTTGTAACTTCTCTTAATATACGGTAACCTAACGGAGTTGGTAAAAAAAGAAATCTTCTAGCTTTCATCTGCGTTTGTGCAGTTTGCATACCTTTCTATTTGCAATTTTGTTTCTTATATGAATTCGGCGATCAAACTGAAAACACTTTTTTATTGACTGACATCCAAATAACTGATGTCAAAGCAGTATGTTGCATCTACTGCAATTTATTTTTTACAAGATCATCATTTTTTACAAGATCATGTAACATATCACCATTTTTTTTCTTCACGGCAGTTCATAGTCGGTGATTCCGTAGCCAAATACCCCGCCATAACTACAGATGGCTGCTGCGCCTAAATCCAAAAATTTAAGCCTTAATAGTGATGTACCTTTCTACAATGAATATAAAAGGTGTTGTTCCGACTGATTCACTTATTCATTGACTCATCATCGCCCAGCCAAAACCACTAAGGTCATAAACTTGAAATTTGCAGAAGATGTTGATCTTCCACTGTGGGGGTTGTATAACAAGTCACTTTTCGAAATTCCATCCCTAACATCGTGAGATATAGATTGGAAGGTTTTTGAAAAACTTTTCGTTATTAAGGCAATTTTGAAGCTAGGCCCTCCAAAAATCGGTATTTGGCATTTCGGCAGAAATAAAAAATTATGTTTTTTCTGCATTTGTGTAATTTTTTATTTTTAAGATAGCCTCTATGGGGGTAAAATAGTTGGCGAAAGATTTTTTGAAAACAGATCATTATTAAAAAGCTAATAAAATATTTTGAAGGGTAAAGCTACGAAAATTGGTATTTGACTTTCCAGCTTTAGGGCTTGGACTAGGGCCAAACTGGTTCACTAACTCATCATCAACCAGCCCATACCGCTAAGGATAAGTACTTGAAATTTGGAAATGGTATATATCTTATACCGTAGGTGTCGTTTAAGAGGGATTCTTCGAAATAACGCTCATAATGTGGTGAGATAGAGGATAAAGGTTTTTTATGTATGTATTTTGAAGCTAGGTTAAAGAATGCCACACTAGAGGATGAAAGTTGAACACACCCATGAGCTACTTTGAATTTCCTATGAGATTGGACGACTATCGGACGATCTTAACCCCCTTGAAAATAACACTTGCAAACGCTTCACGAATTTCGACCAAACAAATCACAATACTATACTGCATTTTTAAACAGCACAGTGAGTGATATCAGGCTGTATAAATACAGCGCGACGGCGGTAAACTCCAACCTCGCACAAAAGCGTCATCGCTAGGAGCGGCCGGCGGGCGCCGCGTGATCACAACTCGAGTTAGCAACAATCAAAATCGGGTAGACTCAAACCCCCTCACCTCAAATTAACTCGTTTTGGTAGCTCGAGTTGACCCATCTCTACTTTGGCTGAGTTCTTCCGTCGGAAGTACACAGTCAACTGTGGAAACTTTGACGAATTCGGGAGTGTTACGGCCTCTGCTGTTACTGCACAGAGGTTTGACTCTCAACTAAAAATATTTGGCGAACAGTAGAGAGCAAGATCAATAATGCGTTCCCCAGCTTTATAGTTTACGGTTTGTCCTGTGAAATAGTGCAGAATGGGCAAGTGAGTGTGAAAATTACGTTTCACTATGACAGGCTGTGCTGTTACGCTCTGCGTTTCCTATAACCGGAAAACAGAGGGAACTGACATAATGTATCACAGCTTTTCGATTAATGAAGCATTAGAAAAACTGTGGCTGTCCAAATGTTGTAGGAAAAGCAGTATAAATATGGTGCATGCATGAATATGCTCTCGCCATTTCGCAGAAGGAGATTACATGATGGATGATCTGAATTTCTTAGTTTGCTCCGATAAAGAGTTCTCAAGCTAGACGCAGGTCTGTCGTGCAGTTTGCCGTGAAGTAGTAAGATTGTCAGTTTATCACCCCGAGTGCAAAAGAAGAGAAGAGACAAACGGTATAAGAAAAGACAACTGCAGGGTGATTATAATTTAACTTTCAAACCGCTGAAGAAGTAACACCACTGGTCAGAATGACGTCAAAAAAATGGGTCAAATGGCTCTGAGCACTATGGGACTTAACATCTGAGGTTATCAGTCCCCTAGAACTTAGAACTACTTACACCTAACTAACCTAAGGACATCACACACATCCATGCCAGAGGCAGGATTCGAACCTGCGACCGTAGCGGTCGCGCGGTTCCAGACTGAAGCGCCTAGAACCACTCGGCCACACCGGCCGGCACAGAATGACGTCAAATTGCAACGGAATGTTATCGGAGAAGGGGGGCAACGTATGACAGAAGAAAAATAAATAGTTACAAAGTGTAGCATGATGGCGCTGTAAGCGTCATAATTTAATAGTGGTCGACTACAAATGAATCATACAATAACGCCTAAGGTGTGCGTTTGACGTTAAACAAACTCTACTACTCAGTGTGCATGGGTGTAAAGGTGTGATACTGTCATCTCACAATGGATGGCAAAAATCGGTTTTTAACTATGCTGAGACCAAAAACGGCATAAAAAGCATCAATTACCTCGTTTTTTATTGTCCTGAGACAAAAACGGCATAAAAAGCATCAATCACATCGGTTTTTAATTGTCCTAAGGCCAGAAACCGCACAGAAAGCATCAGTCAAATTCAAATCGGATTATTTATATCCGTTTGACCGACGCAAAACATTTTCAATAAGCGGTCCACCGTTTTATGCAACAATTTGAAATCTAGAAACAGCATGATCCACGACCGTTCGAAGTGTCTCCGAGGTCACGTTAGAATGTGTTGCGCAGTGCGTGCCTTCAATGCAGCTAAATTTGCACTCGGAACACTGAACACAACATATTTTAGATAACCCCATAACCAGAAGTCACGCCAATTGCGATCAGCGATAGGGATAGCCAGGCTATAGGGAAATGGCGGCTGATAATTCTAGAATTTCCAAAATGGTGCTTCAGCAGCTGCTTAACTTGATTGGCAATGTGCGGAGGTGAGCCATCTTGCGTAAAAATGATCCCATCCACACATCCACGCTTTGAAGAGTTGGAGTGGCGAAGTAGTGCAAAAGACACTCATAGCGCTTTCCAGTGACGGTGCGGGTAACAGGACTGTAAGCATCTGTCTCTTCGAAAAAATATTGTCCTATGGTAAGCGATGCCATATACCCGGACCACAAAGTTACCTTTTCTGGGTGAAGTGGTATTGGTTGATTTGGGTGCGGATTTTCCGTGGCCCATATTCGACAATTCTGTTTATTGACATTTTCTGTCAGCTGGAAGTGGGCTTAGACTGCCAATCATTGTCGACTTCCATGCGAACAAGAAATTCCAAAGCAAAGGTATCTATCTGGTACGTCAACACAAAGCAACTCGTGCACGTGGGCAATGTTTAATGGATAGCAAAGAAGGCTGTTTCGTAGGATTTTACGCACCGTGCTCACGCTTATGTCCAATGTTCGGGCGATTCTCCGTGCACTACATATTTGCGCACCACCACTCGTCTCTGCCTGCACTGCTGCGGCTTCTGGTTCCATCAACGTCGAATGAGTTCGTTTCCTCTCTCTACCAGGTAGCACACCAAAAGAACCTGTCTTTTCGAATATCCGAATCATTTCTTCCAGACGCACGGCAGTCATCGGTCAACACCTTTTTTCAACCCCTTCAGTGTTCGGAACTTCTGCGGAGCGACATGTGCACAGTCATCACCCTTGTAATACAGCTTTACAAGCAGAGCGCGATCCTGCATTGAGACTGCAAACGTTGCAGGCGCGAAAGGAGGAAAATCCGGGTACCCGGCGTGTTTATACCAACTTCAGTGGGTCGTGCGCGTGACAGGTGTTTTCATTTACGTATTCTGACACATACAGCCACATCCATTAATCAGTTTTTACTTTACATTTTTTTCTTCTGCCTTACGTTTTCGCCCTTCTCCGATAATATTCCGTTGATATGTGACGTCATTCTGACCAGTGGTGTTGTTTCTACAGCGTTTTGAAAGTTTACTTTAATTATAATCACACTTTACATTAAAAATCTCTCGAGATTCTTGAAAAGCTGTCACCAAATAAGAAACATCTTAGTAAGGGCACATTTACAGCTGGCAGTCTTTCTTCCGGCACACATAAAGTTACTTTGATGAATGCTATAGCGGCGTCAGACAGAAGAAATGCTGGTCTTACAGACGAGTGTGTGCAACTTTGAGCACGTAATAAAGGTCTTCGGAGTCAGCTGTCAAGAACACAACGACTTTTGTGTGAGGAAGAAATTAATATGCTGATACTTGAGTTCAATGAAATTACTCATACGTTCACACAATCAAGTGATAAGTTTATTAAATGACTCAAAAAGGATTTGATGAACTAATGAGGAC
Source organism: Schistocerca cancellata (assembly GCF_023864275.1). Taxonomy (NCBI): domain Eukaryota; kingdom Metazoa; phylum Arthropoda; class Insecta; order Orthoptera; family Acrididae; genus Schistocerca; species Schistocerca cancellata. Next base: position 212,658,981 of record NC_064634.1, read on the forward strand.
ATTTGTAAAGCGATTACTGTGCGTATTGTATCGCAAAAATATAATTTACTGAGGGAAAAGTCGGGTATCCTACACCGGCTGTGTCGACGTTGAAAGCCTGAATAAATCGTCTATTGCTTGCAGTCCTGTCATTTTGAAAGATGTTTTAATTATGATAAAAAAATACACTGACAGGGAACGTGTCTGCGTTTTGTCCTTTGACGAAATGGACATTGACAGCAGGATTTGCTATGATCAACAAGAGGACAGGGTGTTAGCGCCCCACAGTAACGGTTTAGTTGTTACGGTGCGTGGGCTATTTTCAAGTTGGAAACTACCTGTTTATTTTGATTTTGATATTCGCATGACACTTGTCCTCTTGAATGAAATTATTGTCGCCTTAGTCAGTAATTCGTATAAGGTCGTACCTTGTGTAACAGACATGGGAACAAAAAACATTACCGTTTGGAATGAGTGTAGTGTGACGCACATAAACAGTTGTTTCCCTCATCCTAGCGGCACAGCGATAAGTGCGTGGGTGATCACTGATGTCCCACACTTGGTAAAGCTGTTTAGAATCATTTGCTGGATGGAGGCATTATTATAGAGAATAAGGCTGTGACGAAATTTGTGTGCGAGAGGCTTTTGACTTTAGTCAGTGGCGAGATGAAAATGTGCCCAAAGTTAACTCAGCAACACCAGACTATTAAGGGTAGAGACCGACAGAGTGTGCGTTTAGCAGCCGAATTGATGTCTCACACAATTTCTCAGGCTGTTCAGTACGTAATGCCATAAGAACGACAAGCTAGTGTCTTCATACAGCTGGTCGATGATATTTTCGAAAGTAGGATTTGTAATTCGTCTCGAAGCACAATGAACAATGTCTGCGTAACTACTACAAATGCTGTGAGAGCATGAGCGTTGGATCATCAAGACGTTTGCTACCTTTTCGGAAAGGATTCATGAAATGTATCTAGTCACTTTTAAGTACTTGAGAGCATGCAATGTCAGATACATATTTACTGCCAGGCTGAATCAGGACAGTCTGGAAAATTGTTCTCTTCCAAGGGCCATGGACATTATATGACCAACCAACTAGCAGATTGCCTATTAAGGACATGTTTCTATAAAACAGGTATGCCTCATCATATTTAAAGGGCACAGATGCACATGTATGTGAGTAACACTTTTCATCATGGTCTATTTTATTGTTTTAAGCTGTAGACAATCTGCTACTTGTATTTGTGTATTTTTTCCATATTATGCCATGATTTAAGTGCTTTACGTGTGTGCATTCTGGACTTCGATACTGACCACAAACGTGAAGTAAATTTATGATTATTCTAATGAAACTGGAATATCTCAGCTTAAGTTTGTGTAGTAACACAATATTCCTACAGGTATGCAATCTTGAATCTTCCTTATGAAATAACCGTATCTGAAACTGCGCGCCACTTTTAGTGCTTTTTCCAAAATGCACAAGTTTCTTTGACAAAAATCATGAAACATAATCTGCTGAGCTTCGCTATATAAAATTAGATACAAAATCTATTGTGTTTTACATGTGTCAGTCATTTGAGAGAGCTTTCGGCTGATTTGTAAGCAACCAAATCCTTATATTTCCTTAGCTATCCGAAAGTGTGGCCCCTTGCCCTACAGACATAACAATAACTGTAGGTAATTTTTTTGAATGTCATTTATAATCTTTTATTTGACCCCTAATATTAATAATTTCTGTCGTACATTGTGATGTCACGTAACATGTCTGTAACATTAGATGATCGTTTTGTATAGAAACTTTGATCTATTTACACCATTTGTCTCAGACGCCTAAGTTCTTGTCATTATGTTTCCACTTAGATAAATTTTAATAAGAGTAAAGGGGGCTTATTCCATGTATGGCTTTAAAATTTTAAACCATCTGCATAAAGGATTTGGGGGAAATGGTGGCAGAATATTGTATGGTTTGGTGAAGAAGCAACTTCTTTGTAAGAGTGCTGAGATACATCACACGAATTGAATATTGCTTCCGGTTTTTAGTTTTTGTACCCATATCCTTCTGTTTGTAATGTTTAAGTCTGCAGTTTCAGTTTTGAATTCTTCAGCCTGTTACTGTTGTAATGTATCTGTGCTTCTCTCTGGTTGTGTAAAGTGTAACAAAGGTTGAAAATCATATCATGCCCCCTCTTCCCATGCCAAAGAGTGTCTAGATGGGTGAAAATAATCATATGAAAACAAAGTCGAAGTTAATCAGCAGATCTTTGAACAGGGGGTCATATCGAGGCAGCTTTCTCCACTACGATCTGACTGTCTTGCACGTTACGCTACAGTCACCCAGTGGGTTGTACATACTTACATGTTGTGAAGCGATGTAGAATATGCAGTGACAGTTATCTATTTACTTGAAACTTTCTGGAAGATTAAAACAGTATGCCGCACCGGGATTCGAGTCCATGACCTTCGCCTTTCGGAGGCAATTGCTCTACCAAATGAGTTAGCCGAGCACGACTCAAGACTCGTTCACACTGGAGAACTTCTGTGAAATGTGGAAGGTAGGAAATGATGTACTGACGGAAGTTAAGATATGAGGGGAGATGGTGAGTCTTACTCAGGTAGCTCATTTGGTAGAGCATTTGCCCGAGGAAGGCAAAGTCCCACATTCTGATCAGGCACACGGTTTTAGCCTGCGAGGAAGTTTCATAACAGTGCCTACTTCGCAGCAGAATGAATTCATTCTCTACCAATTTACTGTCTGATCAGCAAAAGCGCTGTCTACCGCTACCACAACCGTGCTGATAGCAGGAAACTGCATTTCCAAATCGCAACAGACGTCGGTGTTCTGGTAGGACACCTTTTGCCAACCAGAGGGTTTAGCAAGATCCATAATCCTCTAGAGGTATACAAACAAACATCCGTAACTGAGCATTATACCAGAGGTTGAAAATACCGCTTCAGTTGTAAATTCCTTTTACTATCAGGACCGGTTTCGGACTCTCATAAGTCCATCCTCAGGTGTCGCAACTGTGTTGTGGCCCCTGAGCGCCGCGTGGACGTGTTCTAGGCGCGGTATGCTACCTATGTACGCAGAACAGGGGGCTCTTGAAGTATAACCACACGAGATCTACGAGACGCCTGGAGTATCTGCAGGTCAGCACCTTGGCTGTGTTGCGTATAAATACTGGCTGTCCACCGAAAAACGTTATCGAGTTAGTGACCGATGTGGAGCAGATTACCACCGTGTGTATCGGATAAGTATCGTCACTGATCCGCTCAGCGTCTACAGTCGCCAAGAGCTGCCAACCAGATGTCGGGCTCTAGGATTTACTACACGGTTGCCCCCTCTTCCGACACTATCTGTAGGTATGTGAATGGAAATACTTGTCAACTATAACGAATAGTATTAGACACGACAGATTTTTACTACACTGGCCAATCAATGATGCAAAGACACAAATAAATAACTTCCATCAGTGGTGGTGGTGGTTAGTGTTTAACGTCCCGTCGACAACGAGGTCATTAGAGACGGAGCGCAAGCTCGGGTTAGGGAAGGAGTGGGAAGGAAATCGGCCACGCCCTTTCAAAGGAACCATCCCGGCATTTGCCTGAAACGATTTAGGGAAATCACGGAAAACCTAAATCAGGATGGCCAGAGACGGGATTGAACTGCCGTCCTCCCGAATGCGAGTCCAGTGTGCTAACCACTGCGCCACCTCGCTCGGTAACGTCCATTAGTGCATAAATAGGCGAAAAGAATATTTTTTAGGTGTCATCTGTCCACATTACGCGTTAGTAGAGTAATTCAATAAAAAATAACGTTTTCTGCTTAAAAGGGGCCCCACAGTCGGTCAGATCAGTCGGCCATCCCTATAAATACCCTGTAACTGGGAGTACTGTAGGTAACAGAGACGACTTAAATCTGACTCCTGCACGTTACAAGTCGCTGCTATGTCTGCATAACAAGATACTGTCACAGAGAGTATATTTTTACAAGATTAATTCAGCTGCATTGGAATACGAATTTTCAGCAGAAAAGTAATACCAGGTACGGCCCTAGAACGCGGGGTTTCCACCAACATGACTAGACAGCATAATACACTTAAATGCCTGGAAGAGCACTATCGAACCACTATCGTTCTAGTTCTCTACCTTTCCTCTCTCGAACACAGCGCGGGGAAAATGAACGCTCAAATCTTTCCGAGAGGGCTCTAATTTCTCTTATTTTATTACAGTGCAACAGCACGCGAATAAACCTACGCAGCCGTGAGAAAAGGACCTACCGCAGCGTAGCGTGAAGTCCAGAATGCACACATGTGAATTTCAAGCACTTAAATCATACCAAAATGTCTCTATGTGGAGGTAGACTTTTCTGAATGATAGAAGAAGAAACAGAAGCCGATATAGAAGAGATAGGGGATCTAGCATTAGAATCAGAATTTAAGACAGCTTTGGAAGGCTCAAGATCAGACAAGGCAGGAGGGATGGATAATATACCATCAGAATTTCTAAAACAATTTGGAGAAGTGGCAACAAAAAGAATTTGCATTGGTGTGTAGAGTGTATGAGTTTGGAGATACACCATAAGACTTTCGGAAAATGATCCACATAATTCCCTAGATTGCAAGAAGAGAAAAGTGCGAGAATTATCGTTCAGTCAAATAAGAGATCATGCATCCAAGTTGCTGAAAAGAAAACTAAGAGTGTGTCATACGACAATCAGTTTGACTTTACGAAAGGTAATGGCACCAGACAGGCACTTCTGACGTTGCGGTTTGTAATGCAAGACTAAGAAAAATCAAGGCGCGTTTATAGGATTTATCGACCTGTAAAAAGTGTTGGGTAATGTAAAATGATGTAATATGTTCGAAATTCTGAGAGAAATAGGACCAAGCTATAGGTGATATACAACATGTCCAAGAGCCAATAGGGAAAAATATAACTGGAAGACCAAAAACGAAGTGCCCGGATTAAAAAGAGTATAAGACAGGGAAATACTTTTTCGGCCTTACTGTTCAATTTATACATCGAAGAAGCAATGATGGAAATAAAAGGAAGATTCAAGAATGGAATTAAAATTCAGTGCGTAAGAATGTGAATGATAAGTTCCGCTGATAACATTCCTATGCTCACCCGAGGTGAAGTAGATTTACAGGATCCGCTGAATGGAATGAAAAGTCTAATGAGTAAGGAATATGGATTGAGAGTAAACTGAGGAAGGCGAAAGTAATGAGAAGTAGCAGAACTGTGAAGAGCGAGGAACTTAGCATCGGGACTGATAGTCACAAAGTAGATACTACTTGGGAAGCAAAATAATCCTTGATTGCCGGCCGCTTTGGTCTAGTGGTTCTAGGCGCTTCAGTCCAGAACCACGCGGCTGCTACGGTCGCAGGTTCGAATCCTGCCTTGGGCATGGATGACTGTGATGTCCTTAGGTTAGTTAGGTTTAAGTAGTTCTAAGTTCTAGGGGACTGATGACCTCAGATGTTAAGCCCTATAGTGCTTAGAGCTATTTGAATCCTTGATTCATAGTGGATCAAAAGCAGGATAGCAGTGGAAAAGAGGTCATTGCTGGTCAAAAGAACTCTACTAGCATCGAACACACGCCTTAATTTTGAGTATAGCATTGTACAGAACTGATACATGGACCGGAACGCAAGAGAATTGAAGCATTTAGGGCGTGGTGCTGCAGACGAATGTTGAAAATTAGGCGGACTGATAGGGTAAGGAATGAGGAGAAAAATAATGTCAGAACTGGAATGGAGTAAGAAATGGTCGTGGCCTTTGTTCTGTTTATTGTGCTGCTTACCATCGTACCAGGCAGAGTTGACGAAATTCGAGAAATGTGATTATGAAAACTAACAAATTACAATTAACTGAAGATTAACAATACTGTCCCGCTAATAAATCTAATATGACAAGGAGTTGTCAGAAATTATATTGTCTGGCAGTTTTCTGAGAAATGCTTTACACTGTCTGATCTCCTTTGCAATTCAGAGAGTCCCGTCTCGTAGAACTCCCTTGATAACTGTGTACTGACTCTCACCAGCAATTCTAAATTTTCGAACAGTGTTTCTTTCACACTTTTTCGAGTTTCATTTCGGAGTTTATTTCATACTTTGTGTCAATATTACATCCATTTATACAATTCATGTTCAGAAACTGGCTTAGCACTATGCTTAAGTTTAACCGTTTTCCCCATCCTTCATTTAAAAAAAGTTAGAGTCTTGTTGGAAGGTACTCTGTTTTTTATGAGCTTTATTTAGCACAACAGTCATCGTCTGAATCGTAATTCATGGAATCGTCTGAACTATATCTTGTTCCTTCTGATGTTTACACAGTTTCAAACGAAATGTCGACTTCATTAGAATGAATGTCCAAAAATCAACTAATAAATAACACATATGCTGGTCTTCATTAGGAGTAGGTGTTTTTGATGCATACCACGTCCTTCATATTCGATCTTTGCAAGGTTGAAAACGTTAAATGAATTCCACTTTACTGTGAAACTCTGAGCCTGCACGAAGACAAATGTTAGTAGCAAGCGTATAACAAGAAAACACAAAGAAAATTAATTCAGCCTTATCTCCATTTTAACACGTAGTGATACCGCAAACGCTACTGCCAATTATTATCGATACCTAATGAGCTGCAGATTCTAGCGAATAGTAACAATGAACAACTGCGTCAGAGAAATTGCCAATGGAAACAGCAATTTACTTTACAAATTACATAAGCGTTGTGAATGGTTGTCTGTGGAACTATGTACCATCACAAAGACACGTGCACCCCGTGTTGCACGTGCACTGTGTGCTACACCTATGGCAGGGGTGTACATTTTGCCAGCAGCTTGGCAGTGTGTCTTAGCAGATAAAATTTTGACAGTGTATGTTTTTACTGGTGTATTCTTTGTGCACAGAAAATGTCAGGGCATATTTCGACTTATCGGATTGGTCACTTTCCCTGTGAGCCATTTTACAACTATTTTTGATCTATTGATAACTTTGCTAGATGATAAATGACAGCAACATCTGCAAACAATCTGAGACGGCTGCTCAGATTATCTCGTAAATCACTGATGTAGATGGAAACAGCAGAGGGGCTACAACACGTCAGCCGGCGGCTGTGGCCGAGCGGTTCTAGGCGCTTCAGTCCGGAACCGCGCTGCAGCTGCGGTCGTAGGTTCGAATCGTGCCTCGGGCATGTGTGTGTGTGATGTCCTTACGTTAAGTTAGGTTTATGTAATTCTGAGTCTAGGGGGCTGATGACCTCAGATGTTAAGTCCCATAGTGCTTAGAGCCATTTATACAACAGTTCCTTGCGGAAAGCCGGATTTCGCTTCTGTTTTACTCGAAGATTTTCCGTGAGTTACTAAGAGCTGCGACTTTTCTTGAAGGATATCACAAATCCAGTCGCCCAAGTTCATAGACGCGCTGCTTGTTATTAAGTGTTAAAACATGAAGATCAATTCCGATCGTGATACGGGCTGTCGCCTGGTGGGGTTGCTGGTACTTGTCATGGTACGGAAAGTACCGTAGCTATTAGTAGCAGAGACGAATGATTACAGCTCATGAGGCGAAATCCGCTGTCCTAAGCCATTTTGACGAAGAGCTGCTTATTACCGTCCATCTCCTGGGAACGAAGCATCTTCGAAAAGTGAAGGGCTATGATACCACTAATAGGCGATCTGTGTAAGATCTGATGACAAAGTACAATGCTGACGAGGGCTCGAGTGTTTGGGAGCATACTGCTTAGCGCACATAGTTGAAGCCGGCGCTCCTCAGTAGACGGCCCCTACGTCTTTCCGTGCTGACCCAATAACATCGCCAGTAACTTTTGCAGTGAGCAAGGGCCCATCTAAATTGATCCGTGGATCAATGGACCTGTATCACGTTGTTGGAAGAGTCACGTTCCTTGTCACACTAGTTACATAATTACATCTCGATTCGCTGTCGGCCAAGTGAACAGATGAATGAAACACGCATCGCATCACGGACGCAGGCCGGTGGGAGCAATATAATGCTGTGGAAGAGACTCACCTGGGTGTCAGTGGGACCTGCGGTAGTAATAGAAACGGGAACTGAGGACTACGTGAACATTACTGCGAACCATCTGCATCGGTTCATAGTTATAGTTTCCCCGATGGGGATAGGATCTTTCAGTAGGATAGCTGTCCGTACCATAAGAACAGAATTGCGCGCCAGCTGTTTGAGAAGGATTATAGTGACTTCACATTGACGTCTTGGACCTTCAGAAATGTATAGTTATTTGATGAGGATAAGGAAATGCATAAGACTTATAGACTGGCAAAGCGAATTACATTTATTTCAGATGTCCATAACGAAATGAAAGATACCGATAGAACAGTGGTAAATTTATGCATATTGTCACATAGTTTACCTAATATGGTATTCGATGAACACTTTAAATTATTGCCATAATTGTGCTAAGAAAAGTTCTTTTAAAAAATACTGATCTCTTTCCCGTGCCACTGATAAAAAACTAAAAACTTAAACTCCGCGCGAACAGGTCATGATGGCCCAACGGTCCGACCGGCCGCCGTTCCACCCTCGGCCTACGGCCGTAATTTTGCCTCACAAGGGCTGGGAGCACCCCACTTACCAACAGCGCTCGGTAGACCGGATGGCCACCCATCCAAATGCTAGCCCAGGCCGATGAGGCTTGACTTCGGTGGTCTGACGGGAACCGGTGTTCCCAGAGAGGTAAGAGTCACTGATAGAGTTAGTAATTTCAATCAATAAAAATACAACCTCCGAACGTTCTTCACCGACTGCTTTGATATTTTTATACACCGTTGCGTTTGTACATGCCCGTGTTTTTATGTACCTACCGGAGCGCCATCTATTGGCCGCGAAATGGAAACCACAATGAAAATTCCGATGAAGGTGTGCAAAGGTCTGTTGGCCAGTGTGTCTAGTATTCCCTATGAACCCATAGATGGCATCACTTCGCCCTTCTCAGTTCTGAGTACACAAACGAGCACGTGAAGATGCCATGAAAATGGTGTCTCCCGGCAAATTTGGGTCCCTGCCGAAAGTTTTCGCGTAACTCCATGCAGCCCACATAACGTAGTGGTCATGTATTTTATTCTTCATGACAATTCTGGCCGCACATTGCAGGGGCAATGACGACACAACTGCAGCGTTTTCATGGGAAGTGTCTGATCACCCACCATACAGCTCGGACTTAGCTTCCTCTGACTTTCATCCCTGCTCAAATGAACCCGCCGACTATAAAAACAACATTTTGGCACAGACAGTGAGCTGCATTCTAGCGCAGAGTTTGTCGTAAAGCACAGGGGGCTGCCTTCTATTACGAGGGTATCGGAAGTCGGAGCGGCGACTATGAAGAGAAGTATAGAGAAGTAGCTGGAGGCTGTAGCTACCTGTTGCAAACAAAATAGTTTTGATTTTCACTGACGTTTCCACACTTTCCGAATAGCCCTGGCATTTGAAAGTTATCTAAATAAAAATGATTGTTGTTATTCATTATAAGTTTTGCTCGCTGGCAGTGCAACCTACGCGTATGCTTTGGCTAACACTCAACATAGGAATTCGTAAATTTTGAACACAAGAATGAGACTCCGAGAATGTGTAGCAAAATCTGATTGCGAGAAAGTAACTTGAAAGTGCCTGTCTAGTTCCCTCTCTGTTTAAACATTCTTAATGGCAAGAATACTTTCCGTATTCAAGATTGTGAATCATTAAACTTTTAAACTGATAAATTTGCTCTAGAATAAATCAGTGTTCCCTCTTTTAATTTTTAATTTTGGCTTACCTGTTACACATGGCATCCCCGTGACACTTGATATTCTCTTGAAAGCGCGTCGCGTCGCATAACTACTGAGATGAACCTGGTCCAGTGCGCTCTCTTTTATAAGAAGTCAGATCATACTTGGTTCATAACAGATCTGAGACTTTCAATGCGGACAATGATTTGGGATAAATTATAAAATCAAATGTAATTCGTTTTCTGATTAGAATAGTTGTGAAATGAAAAAAATTATGTCTTTCTTTGCTTCACAACAATACATAAAAGAGTTACAACTCGTGAGTGGAAAATCGTAAATAGTCATTAACATCAAATGAGATCTTATCAGAATTAAATATTTAACAGTTATTCGTACCCCCAAAGTCAAACCGAAAATAATATATGACATTGTATCTTTCCATATACACAAGTCTCCGGGTGTCTGAACCAAGAATGAGTAGCCAGAAGCTGCCGCAATGAAGTCCGACATCTAATATCAATTTCCTAAAATCTAATCCAGTTTTACACCTAATCAAAATATACGTAATAAAATGTTCTTCTCAAAACGCTTCAATCTCTTCCCTCATCCCAAATAATTAATCAGTAAATCAACATGTTTCCCTTTAACGGAATATAACTGCAACCATACTACTCGACCTATGCCATACTATTACCCATGACACTACTGCCGAGTGCTGTGTCTCCTCATCTCACCAATAACATCAACTCAGACACATCTTGCAAGGTAGAGAGGATCCAAGCAAGTCTCTAGGCGACGCAACATCTCTGATGACACTGCACGCATAATTTCAAACAGTACAAAGGCGCTTAGGCGTTCATGACATTCAAGTACTAGAAAAATGCTTATGAATTTACTACGGCCCCCTGTCTCAACCCCTTAGTCCTTCCGACCAGAATTTTTGAGAGTGAGTTTTGTAACTGACAAAGGTTAGTCTCCAAAATTCGTTAACGAAGTTAAAAGTTTTCAATCTAAGTACTACAATCTCAATGAAATAGAACGTAAGTCCAAGTAATAGAATAATTAAATAAAAAAATACTAACTGCAAAAAGAATAAATCTGAGCCGTGCGTGGTTAGTGTTCCCGCCATGATGTATTTTACACCCTGTTTTTAACGTACTTCCACCTCTCTACGTTAATTTGAATTACTACTGTCACTGAGTTGCTGCTTTGCCTTACCGTGACCGGCGCTAGCAGCGCATATTGATATATCCCCTCTCGTAGTATATTTGCTCGACTGCTATTACTTCCCACTCGTTTTATGTCGTAAGGGAGTTCGGATCGCGAATTCGGGCAGTTGGAACGCGTCTGGAGTGCAGACCGAACCTGCCAGTCTGGGAGTTGCAGTGCCGCATTAGTACAGACGGGTGGAGCAGCAGTGAGGTCTGCGTCGACTAGACTCGCCCGACCATTGCCGCCACGCATCACTTGCGCTAGGCCACGGTCTTGGTGGATCGTCGGTCGGTCGACCTACCGGACGACTCGTTTTGGCTTGCGGATCGTTTATGAGTCGGCTATGTGTCTGTGCTTCGACTCCCGATTTGTCTTCGTGCGTGCTTAGTTACTGTTGGGTATCGTTCAGGTTTTCGTGCAAGTGTTTGTCAGGTTCTGTGTGTGTAGTTTGTGTGATTTTTGATGGACAAGTTATTTTAAATGTTGTCAGTGTATTGGTTCTGAGAGGTCGGTCGTCTCATCGGGTGACGTGTAACTGGTTCTCTGAGCGTTTCTGGGCCCCTTTAATTAGGCCCCTTTAATTAGGCCCTTTCAATTACCATCTTGTAGAGCTTGGGTCGGTCCTTTCCTGGTGCAAGGGTGTCGTTTAGCCAGTGGGCATGTTTCCTCTGCATGGTTGGGTCCGAGCCAGTATTTCCGACGTCGTGTGTCTGGAAGTGAGTGGCAGACGCACCAGCAGTGCAGTCGCGACGAAGCAGCAGTCGCGGATGGACCAGCAGGGAGTCGGTCGATTGCAGCGGACCAGGGAAGTTACCTCCGCGCAGTGCAGTCGGCTGGGTCCAGCTGGCGGTCCCTGCGCAGTGTCGGAGCGTGTGTGGAGCTGTCCGATCGCTACGAGCTTCGTGGTTCACCGACCCAGGACGTCAAAGTTGAGTAGTGGTTTCAACTACCCAAGCCACGTCCTTTCATGTTGTGTGGTTCGTTTCGGTGGCTCGCTGTTGGCGAGGTTTTCCTCTGAGCAACACCGAGTGTTCCTATTGCTGAAGTTTAGCCCCCATGCGGTGCAGTTATCTATATTGGGTGACTACAGTTCGAGTGCACCAGCGGAATTTTCTGCCTTGTGGCCTTTAGTGTTCTGGTTACCTGCCCTGGCCACTGACGTAAATTCAGGCAGTGTTCCTTTTAGGTGAAGTTAATTATATTACCGTATTTCAAATTCTAGTGTACCAGCGGAATTTTCTGCCTTTTGGCCGTTAGTGTTCCGGTTATCTGCCCTGGCCACTAAAGTAATTTCAGGCAGAGTCCTTTCCTCACCTGCTGTCGCTGTCCAACATGGTGTTAATACATATTTCAGTGTGGATAATCACGTTCGCAACTTTTTGTGTTTGAGTTCTCATGTACTGATTGTGGCAAGCAAGTCGTTGTGTCGGTCGGTCCCTCGCTGTTCCCTGGTTGGGTTCCGACGTATCAATTGTAGTTCGGCTCACCACCTCTCACCTAAGTGAACGAGGGCAGACCGACCTCCCTGGAGGCTTGTGAGTGCCGTTTTGTTTATTGTCCTTCTCACCGGTGTTCAATTGTCTGTTTATAATCTATCATAGCCAATGATTTAAAAATTTCTGTTTTTACTGGACTTTATATACTCTGAATTTTGGAAAATCAATTGTGGGCCTTAAGCCGCTTAAAACCTTATTCTTGAAATTACCCTTTAAGCAAAAACATTGCGGCCTTCTGCCTTGAAAGATGATGGCAATATATTTTAAAATTTTAAAATTTAATTGTGGCCCTCAGCCGCTTGTATTGCACTTTACATATGTTTATTTTATCTACTTTTGCCTTGAGGCTTTCCAGCCTAGCTGTGATACATATATATTTTAATTATTTTATTTGCTATTTTAACTGCATTTTTATTTGGTTGAATTTTAAGATTTCTTGTTTGGAGGCCATCAGCCGTGAAATAATTGCCTTTTTGTAATTCGTAGTTTTAAAGGTTCCTCTATGTGCCGTTTTGGTTTAAAAGTGTTATTAAATTATAATAAATTACAATTGTGAGTGGACCTGAGCGACACCTAATTGACCCTTTCCACAATCCTAATCACCTGTTCTGCCGTGTGGATTTAGCGGGTGTCTCAAAATGGTTGCGCACAGGCGCACAAACATAGTCGTCAACGTCAGCGTCCAGGAGATGTTGTTGTTCTTGTGGTCTTAAGAGCAGAGACTGGTTTGATGCAGCTCTCCATACTGCTCTATCCTGTGCAAGCTTCTTCATCTCCCAGTACCTACTGCAACCTACATCCTTCTGAATCTGCTTAGTGTATTCATCTCTTGGTCTCCCTCTACGATTTTTACCCTCCACGCTGCCCTCCAATACTAAATTGGTGATCCCTTGATGCCTCATAACATGTCCTACCAACCGATCCCTTCTTCTGGTCAAGTTGTGCCACGAACTTCTCTTCTCCCCAATCCTATTCAATACTTCCTAGGATACAAGTTAACAACTGTGGAAGTCCTTATGACGTAGGAATGCCAGAGTTAATCTTCTTTTTTTTTCTTGCTAGAAGTTGTTCCTAGTTTGTTTTCATAACATTAGTTACTGCAATAAAAACACACTGCATACAGTCTGTGAACTTTCTTTGCAAAAAATTAGTTTCGTAAAAACTATAGATTTGCTCTGCACTAGTTTTTGTCGTGTCTGGCGTAAAAAGTAACGCCCTCGGTAAATTATATGCAATAGAATTCGGCAATAACGTGACTGCACACAGTACGGCATCAAAGTCTTTTAGAATTGTTTCTTGAAGTGAAGATTTTCGTAGTCTCGGTGTACACAAATTGTTTTCATTCCACTGACATCGACAACCATAGCACAAGCATATTAGTTCGTGTGTGAGTAGACTAAGTAATAATATTTGCAATGAAAGAATTACATAGAGGCGTATGTTGTAACGTATCTACATCTACATCCATACTCCGCAAGCCACTTGACGGTGTGTGTCGGAGCGTACCTTGAGTACCTCTATCGGTTCTCCCTTCTATTCCAGTCTCGTATTGTTCGTGGAAAGAAGGATTGTCGGTATGCCTCTGTGTGGGCTCTAATCCCTCTGATTTTATCCTCATGGTCTCTTCGCGAGATATACGTAGGAGGGAGCAATATACTGCTTGACTCTTCGGTGAAGGTATGTTGTCGAAACTTTGACAAAAGCCCGTACCGAGCTACTGAGCGTCTCTCCTGCAGAGTCTTCCACTGGAGTTTACCTATAATCTCAGTAACGCTTTCGCGATTACTAAATGATCCTGTAACGAAGCGCGCTGCTCTCCGTTGGATCTTCTCTATATCTTCTATCAACCCTATCTGGTACGGATCCCACACTGCTGAGCAGTATTCAAGCAGTGGGCGAACAAGCGTACTGTAACCTACTTCCTTTGTTTTCGGATTGCATTTCCTTAGGATTCTTCCAATGAATCTCAGTCTGGCATCTGCTTTACCGTATACATACGTAGGCCAACATAAAAGTTAGAGTCAGTCAACAGTATTTAGTCAGAGTTTTACAAATGCCAATGCTAAAAGAAAGACATAATCCCATATGCAATACACAGAAAAAAATGGGCAGCTTGATTTCTTATCAGTAAAACAAAAAAATCTCAAAAATAAGCATTGACATAGAGTGACATTACCAGTGAAAAACCATGTGAGACATTTCAGTTACAAAAGACTCTATCCGCGAATATGTATACATGAAAAATTGTTGCAATACGTATCGAGAAGTTCTCGACCGAAATACTTCATACCTTAACATGATACAGTAATGAACATTCGGATGGCTATAGGATATGTACTTAAGTAAATACAGAGTGATTCAAGAAATCGTTTACGAACTGCCATGGCACGATACAACAAGGATCAGTAATCACACAGGCCAACCGGAGCTAATAAATGGCGTTGCAGTTATTTAGTCACATGCTACAAATGGTCGACCACTATAGGAGATGCTAAACGTTTTGTTCAGATGCATCGACACACTGCACTACACGGCGCACCCTCCCAAAGATGCATGGCGTATCTCGAAGACACCCTGTTGCCACAACAACCTGCCCACAAGGTCCTCCGGCGATGTAACAGGTGTTCCACACACAAGGCTCTTCAGATACACCCACAGTATAAAGTCGATTGACAACGGATCCGATGATGGTGGTGGCCACGCGACTGCCCCACCGCGACCAATCCAGCGGCCGAGAAAGATTCTCCGTCTTGTAGAAATCAAATGCGACGACGACTAGGCAAGTGAATGCCATTCAGCATGCCCAGCAGAACCTCTCGCAGATACGTGCGATCATCAAGTCGGTCTGGGAGAATGTGCGGCCCAATTAAACAGTCTTCGTTGATGCCAGCCCGGTAGTTAAGGCTAAATTAGCTTTGTGAGCCAAGCGCACATGTAGCATGTGGGTTCACAACCACCCGCCTTACAAATTTGCGAAACTTCGTCACACCTCCGATTGAGAACGCGGCCTCACCAGTGAAGAGGACACTCGCTGTGAAGCTCCTGTCTGCAGCGGAGTCCTGCAGAAGCCTCGGCGCAAATCCTTAGCGCTTGTTGTAGTCTCCCGGTTGCAAAGGCTGGATGCGTCGTAAATGAAACGGATGCAGTCCTTCGTCGACTACAATGAGACAGACGGAGGGCTGAGAGACATACGTGGCGCGGGATAAACCTATTGTACTAGTTGACGGCGTACGCTGCGCCCTCTCGAGAACGCGCTCTTCCACCGTAACCGCCCACTGAGCGAGGTGGCGACGTGGGTAGCATACTGTACTTGCGTTCAGGAGGACGACGGTTGAAACCTGCTTCGACCATACTAATTTAGGTTTACCGTGATTTCCTTAAATCGCTTCAGGCAAATGGTTCCTTTGAAAGGGAACGGCCGACTTTCTTCGCCATCCATCCCTAATCGGCCGGCCCATGTGGCCAAGAGGTTCTAGGCGCTCCACTCCGGAACCGCGCTGCAACTACGGTCGCATGTTCGAATCCTGCCTCCGGCATGGATGTGTGTGATGTCCTTAGTTAGGTCTAGGGGACTGGTGACCTCAGATGTTAAGTCCCATAGTGCTTAGAGGCATTTGAACCTTTTTGAGGTTCCCTAATCCCATGGGACCGATGACCTCGCTGTATGGTCCCTTCCCTCGAATTAATCAACCAACCGTAATTGTCCGAGTTATTAGTTGACGAGCAGTATGCGGTTGTGCTCATGGAACGAGCCGTTTTTGCACAATCAGCGATGCTAGGTGGCTATAATGTCTGGCACGGCACCGTCCTATCGGAATACTTCCCACGATGCAATAGTACGGGTTCTCGTCTATTGCAGTGGGCCGCGCCATAAATCAAATGCATACTAGCGGTACGTGCAGTTAGCCATGTTAGTCCCAAGGCTTCCACGACATGAGTGGCGACGGTCTCCTCGCGCTCAGCCCATATTTGTGTTACGTCCTCTCGTGGCGTTTACGATCCCTGGCTCCTATGTGATTACAGATACTTGTATTCCCGATGTGCCATGTCAAGTTGTACACGGTTTTTGTATTATTCTGTACAGTATATATATATATATATATATATATATATATATATATATATATATATATATATAACAATACTTGGAAATGTTGTTAGCAAAAGCCTCGGAAAGTACTTGACCAATTTGCAGCAAATTTTTAAAGGACACTCTAATAAATATTCACACAGGCTACATATTTTTTAAAGCAACAATGTACGCTGCAGTACTTCGCCTTGCTGGGAATGATGCGGTTTTATGTTTAATTGCGATAGTATGGCACTTGAACCATTAGAACAATTGTTTCTTGTTTATTAAATTTTAAACAAAAATTGCATACTCAACAAATACACTCCTGGAAATTGAAATAAGAACACCGTGAATTCATTGTCCCAGGAAGGGGAAACTTTATTGACACATTCCTGGGGTCAGATTCATCACATGATCACACTGACAGAACCACAGGCACATAGACACAGGCAACAGAGCATGCACAATGTCGGCACTAGTACAGTGTATATCCACCTTTCGCAGCAATGCAGGCTGCTATTCTCCCATGGAGACGATCGTAGAGATGCTGGATGTAGTCCTGTGGAACGGCTTGCCATGCCATTTCCACCTGGCGCCTCAGTTGGACCAGCGTTCGTGCTGGACGTGCAGACCGCGTGAGACGACGCATCATCCAGTCCCAAACATGCTCAATGGGGGACAGATCCGGAGATCTTGCTGGCCAGGGTAGTTGACTTACACCTTCTAGAGCACGTTGGGTGGCACGGGATACATGCGGACGTGCATTGTCCTGTTGGAACAGCAAGTTCCCTTGCCGGTCTAGGAATGGTAGAACGATGGGTTCGATGACGGTTTGGATGTACCGTGCACTATTCAGTGTCCCCTCGACGATCACCAGTGGTGTACGGCCAGTGTAGGAGATCGCTCCCCACACCATGATGCCGGGTGTTGGCCCTGTGTGCCTCGGTCGTATGCAGTCCTGATTGTGGCGCTCACCTGCACGGCGCCAAACACGCATACGACCATCATTGGCACCAAGGCAGAAGCGACTCTCATCGCTGAAGACGACACGTCTCCATACGACCCTCCATTCACGCCTGTCGCGACACCACTGGAGTCGGGCTGCACGATGTTGGGGCGTGAGCGGAAGACGGCCTAACGGTGTGCGGGACCGTAGCCCGGCTTCATGGAGACGGTTGCGAATGGTCCTCGCCGATACCCCAGGAGCAACAGTGTCCCTAATTTGTTGGGAAGTGGCGGTGCGGTCCCCTACGGCACTGCGTAGGATCCTACGGTCTTGGCGTGCATCCGTGCGTCGCTGCGGTCCGGTCCCAGGTCGACGGGCACGTGCACCTTCCGCCGACCACTGGCGACAACATCGATGTACTGTGGAGACCTCACGCCCCACGTGTTGAGCAATTCGGCGGTACGTCCACCCGGCCTCCCGCATGCCCACTATACGCCCTCGCTCAAAGTCCGTCAACTGCACATACGGTTCACGTCCACGCTACCAGTCCACCCGGCCTCCCGCATGCCCACTATACGCCCTCGCTCAAAGTCCGTCAACTGCACATACGGTTCACGTCCACGCTACCAGTGTTAAAGACTGCGATGGAGCTCCATATGCCACGGCAAACTGGCTGACACTGACGGCGGCGGTACACAAATGCTGCGCAGCTAGCGCCATTCGACGGCCAACACCGCGGTTCCTGGTGTGTCCGCTGTGCCGTGCGTGTGATCATTGGTTGTACAGCGCTCTCGCAGTGTCCGGAGCAAGTATGGTGGGTCTGACACACCGGTGTCAATGTGTTCTTTTTTCCATTTCCAGGAGTGTAATATACTGTTTAGTTTTCTTCCCCGCAGTCGGCCTTCACAGAAAACTTGTATTAATGGTTCTTCAGCTTATGATTACAAAACCACCACGAAAGCTGAACTTGCAGCAGCAACAAACAACACTCTTTATCAGCGTGAGTAGGTGGAGTAGACGGACTGAGAAGAAGGAGAGGAGATGGACGGAGGGGGGGGGAGGATAAGGTAATGGACAAATGGGTGGGGGTGAGGATAAGGTAATGAACAAATGGGGGGGGGGGGCGGGATATAGACATGGACATAGAGACGTAGAAGGAGGAGAAGGCGGACAGAGAGAGCTGTCGAAGGAAATGGACAGAGACTGAAGATGGGAGGGGGGAGGTGGATAGAGAGAGGGGGAAGGAGATTAGGATATATATCCAATTCCCATACATGTTCAGGGCAAAGGCCTTGCTTCAATGAAAACACCGTTTCCCGTCAGATCACCGAAGTTAAGCGCTGTCGGGTGTGGCCGGCACTTGGATGGGTGACCGTTCGGGTCGCCATGCGCTGTTGCCATTTTTCGGGGTGCACTCAGCCTCGTGATGCCAGTTGAGGAGCTACGATCCTCATCCTCAGCTGGGGATGACACGGCGGTCGGATGGTCCCAATGGGCCACTTGTGGCCTGAAGCCGGAGTGCATACATGTTCAGCAAATGTCGGATTCCGTATGAGTAATAAATCAGATTGTCGCGTCTGTTATTGTAAACAGAGTACTGGAAATGATATTCTTCTCAAATTGTGGCGGATTACTTACCACGAAGTTGATTAGAGAATATATGTACATAGGGAAGGTGAAATTTAAATGCTGATCTCCTTGAAGAACTACATACAAGATGAATGTGGATAAACACAACACATTATTTTTTACTACTCGCTTCTGTGAAATCAGTACTTTATTTACAAGTGATATGTTAATTTAGGTAATAAGTCGATATAAAGAGGAAATATCAAAATATGTCAAGAGGTAGATTAGTTTGTTTTTACACACTAGCAATTATAGGAAGAGCAAAGTAATTGCAGTTAACTATTTGGGCAGTTCAATAATATAGTGTGGTTAGAATTAAGTTTCTATAAGACTAGCAATTATATGAAGTGCAGAAGTAATTGCAGTTAACTATTTGAGCAGTTCAATAATACTGTGTGCTTACAATTAAGTTTTGCTACTACAGTCAGTGTAGACGGAAAACCATTTACTTGCCATATTTGGAACCAACTCTATAGGAATGATGTACAGACTGTCCACTGACTATGAAGCGTTGTTACTAATCTTAACGACATCCTTTTACTTACCTTTAGGCATCGAACAGAGCACTACCCGTAAAAAAAATTATATCACAACAACAGCAACAATGATGCTGCGAGTTTCCACGCATTACAGGAATGAAGAGAGCTCCACGTCGGGCTTAAACAAGATTTGGAAGTTTGGATTAATTGGTGATTTGGGAATTGTTGCTGAGAGAGACCAAGGATCATTTGCGCCACAAACTGTCGAAGAACTTACTGGTATCATGGCTGAGAACGCGGAACGCAATGTGCGATCTTCAATGAGTGCACCAGCTGTGCCACGACAGCTGAACATTTAATCAATGGTTCACCGCCGGAAAAGTCTGAATAATGGTGAAATGGAAGCCATGCAAGCTTCCAGGCTGTTGTGAATGCAGATGCTCCTCACTTTGAGCAATGTTTGTGAACTAGAATATAAACATGGTACGCAATTAACAAATGTTACCCTCTCCTGTGGAAATAAAAGCGTGTGTCTTTCATTCCTTACAAGTGTTTCCACAAAGTTTCATTGTCCTACGATCACTTGCTTTTCATGGGGGCCCTGTTAAGCAAAGAAAGTTTAGTTATAACTAACCTATGTGTTTTTCTTCCAGGGAAAGTTTTCATCAATAAGCCCACCCAAAAATTTGGAACATTCTACCTTCTTTACAGACCCCTATGCATATATTACATGGGTTGTAGGTATGATCCTATTTGTTTAGAGAGCTAGATGTAGAGTCTGTTCCCCAAATTAAGTGTGAGTCTATTTACAAAGAACCATTTAGTAACTCTTTGAAAAGCGTGATTAACCATTTCTTCCGCAGCTTTGTTTCTAATGAGGTTCATTATAACACTAGTTTCGCTAGACAAAAGTACCAGGTCTGTCGGATGAATGTGTTATTAAAAGGTCAGTCATATGTCTTTGTTGAACGGAAACATGTGAAAACGCAGTATCGCTATACAACCTAATACCGCGTGGAAAACAGGATTGTGCGGATTGTAATGTGTTGATATAAGATTAGATTTTGTTAGTAAACATTCCCCATGATTTGTAATGTCTTTTAAGTTATGTCTATTACGTCTCTGTTCCTTTAACCATAATTTTGTTTCTAGCCCAGAACAACGCGATGCCACTACATTTTAACAAGTATCTTTATTTCCTATCTTTGTTAAGCTAACAAGGGGAGACAACGACGCTAGGATCCCATGTTTACTTCAGACTTTTTACACCTTTAGTAGGCCATTAAAACAACAATGTGCAAGTAGTAACGTGCACTAATCTGGTAATTTCGAGAAAATCGCAAGAGAAGTTCTACGCGCCTGTTATGTAAATGATGTATATTTTTTTCATCACTGGTCTCATTATTTTATTTATATGACATTTCAGAGGTAATATAATATGTTATTTGCTCGTTTACCATTTGTAATTAAATTTTCAAGTACGAGGGCCAGGCTTCGAAAGCCCAAGTCAAACCCCGATAAATAATGATGCGAATGACGTTATTCACAATCAGTAATATAGTATGTCACCGTGCGCCAGACCAAATAATGTAGATGTGCTCTCGACATCACATGTTGGAGGATGTTATTTGAAAACATAAACTGAATTTTAACGCAAATAAACGTGATTTTTTTCGTTGTCGTTCATTATAGTACCTCTCAAATGTCACATACATTAAATTATGTGGCCAGTGATGAAAAAAATACAGATAAAAAATAAGTGTTAGCGGTATTCGAACCGTCGGCTTGTCTACGACCCTCTTACCATGCGCGAAAGCTAACCACATGTATATACAGCAGGCACCACACAGCTTTTACACTGGCTTCAAATTATATGTATAAGTGGTAAGAACATCTCTCTTTTCCATTTATTGTTCTGGATTTTTTGTTTTCTGTTCTTCAAGTGTTGTTTCCGGACATTTTTTCCACTGACCTTTTTGCACGGATATGTAATTTACCAAACTGACACGTGAAACTTCTCTGCCGTTTTTCTCGAATGTTCCAGAGCTGTGCATCTTACTATTTTCACAAGATATTGTTTTAATGGCCTACTGAAGATGTGCAAAGTTTGAGGTAAATCCGTGATCTAACATCGTTGCCTCCCCTTGTAAGGTATGAATATGGGGGCAGCCCCATGTTATTATCAGAAACGTACGTTAGAAAACATAAATGCACAATTTAGATTTGGGATTTATGTACAGCAAGGCCGCGTATATAGGACCAACAAAGGACATCTAGATTTTAACCAAAAATTAAAGAGCGACAAATTATAAAAGAATATGTACATAGGAAGATATATATTGTGAATCACAATATTCCTATACTAATAAAATTGAAAACTAACAAAAAATCACGAAAATATTTGACTTAAACCTACATTAGTCAACTTTAGTGCTACTCCTATTTTTAAGGTTCCTAAATTGAACCACAATGAAAAGATTTAATAACATTGGCCCCACTGTAGCACAAGCTTGATGTGATTACCAAGAAGAAAAATTAAAATAACATTCTAATTCAATTAAACAATCAAACTACATTCGTCACAATAATTATTCTTCTTCCTTGGCCCCTCTATAGAGCAGTCTTGATGTATCCACTGGCCACACATTATAGATTCCAGCAAGGCCCTCTAGTGATCTCTGTGGCATAACTTACAAAATTAAGAGTCAAAACTGAACAGTTCGCAGTGGACACATTTCCTTTGCCTTTGCGTAGATTTTTTTGAACCTTGGACCACTTTCATACTGTTCAGAAGTGGCATAACGTTCAGTAGACTTCCTACGTCAACCCCACAAGCGGCTGCTGCTACAGATTCCACTGTAATTCATGCATAATCTTCTGTTTAATCCATGACTGAAGTTTCATCTGAAACTCCTAGTGAATCTGCTGCTGCAATGTCACTATCATCAAAAAATTTTCTGTCAACAGGCCAAACTCCAGTACTTTTGAACCCGTTAACAGTATTGGCAACAGTTGAAGCACTTCACATACTTGATATCAGTTAATAGTCTGCACAAGATGTTCTCTCAACCACGTTTCACAAGATTGATTGTAGAACGCACAGGAAGGCTTAAAAAAGGCCAAATCCGAAGGCAGTACGCGATGTGCAGTACGTGCAGGACGCGAGAGCATAAAGTCTCCGTTATGGCTTTGCCAAATTCATTGCGTCAATCTGCTTAAAGTGTGTAGTGTGGCCATCTAGCAAAAGCAAAACTTTCTTATCTTTCGTCGGTTTTCACTTTCTGTATAGTGTTCAAGCCACTGCACAAAAATCTGACTTGTCATCCAGATCCTTTATTTCCTGGAAGTGCTTCTGCTGAGTGCTCCAACTGAAAGAGGAGCCTCTTAAATATAAGCATGGGTGGCGTTATCATACCAGCAGCACTCTTGCAACAAACTGCCGTTGTATTGCTTCCTTTTCCTCCACTTGCAATGGCATCAGCTTGATATTTTCCCGTCCATGAATATATATTCTGAGGTTTCTGAACTGTGGTGGGAATTTACTTTAAACGTTCGTGTGGCACTCAGTTTATTTTCGTCAACGAATCTTTATATTAAATATAAGTATATTAAATAAAATTATAAACTTCCTCCTTGCAATATCCGCCAGCTCTGGTCATAGAGATTCCTTCAGGGTGGCGTAGTTGTACTTCAGCTTAACGAGAGATAAGCATTTATTACCACTTGTCGACCGCCATTTTCAACTGTCGGTTGAATCTATGGGATAAACTGTTCACTTCCACTATTTCAAACGCTAGGCGTCGAAGGTTAGTCCAAAAAAATCTTCCTTCCAACATTAATAGACGATTTACCATGTCTTGTTCTACTTCTATCAAAGAATTGCTTATTTTCTACCTCGTTAATACTAACACCATCAACGCGCCTTCTCAAAGTGTGCTTGGGAACATTGCTGTACAATTCAGCCGCAAATCACCGTTTCTTTAGACAACTGAGATTCTTTCCATCATCTCTTCCTCCCACGCACCGTATCTATCACGTTCTGACACTGCCTATAGAAACAAGAGACTATAATTAATACAGACATCTCTGATAACCAAACTGAAGCTGTAAATTCGATACTTATAGTGAAAATTGATTTCAATATTATTTAGAAATGCCCCAATTTTAGTTTGAATTTATTTTCCTAGTATGGAACACTCCAAACAAAGCAGCCCAATATGGGAAAATACTGTTGGGGGGGGGGGGGGGGAGAGGGGAAGAGTAGTAAAACGCGTCATTTTTACACATTGTTCCATCAAGGAGCACTCATAACAAAGAGTGCAGCCGCAGTGGTAAAGACGGTCTTGTTGTCACTGTTAAGCACCGTCTGTCAAGTGTATAAGCCCACCGCTGCGCGCTGTCCATGGCGTGTCTAGACACGCTTTCGGTGGCATCGTAGCTCAGTTCGAAGTGGGGCTGATCACTGATGGCAGTTCTACTCCATCCAGTGAGATTCCACGTTGAAGAAGTGTCTGGAGATGTCAAGGGCAGAGGTGGAATTCAAATGCGAATGTCGCCCTCCAGACGGCCCGACAAGCAGGAGTGAAGGTCTGGAGGACCATGTTTTTCATAGCAGAAGCCCTTTGGTTGTCATCCGTGGTATCCTTACAGCATAGCGGTGCGTCGACGTTGTTCTATGTCCCGTTTTGTTGCCTTTTATGGCAAGCCATTCTCGGCTTACATTTCAGTAAGATAATGCCTGTCCCCACAAAGCGAGAGTTTCTGCTGCTTGTCTCCGTGCTTGCCAAACTCTTACCTAGGCCAGTAAGGTCGCTGATCTCTGCTAGGTCGAGAACTTGTGGAGCCTCCAGCCAGCTGGGGATTCTGACGATCTAACGCACCAGCTAGGGTGTGGCACTATATCCTTCAGGGGGACATGGAACAACTCTATTGATCACTGCCCACCCGAATTACTGCTAGCATAAGGGCCAGAGGTAGAGCAAGGGGTTATTGATTTTCTCAATTTGCGAAGCTCTTTCTCTTGAACAAATTATCCAATTTTTCTGATAATACAGTGATTTGTCCTCGGAGTCTATCGCAACGGCATACATGAATAAAACATTCTCGGGTTTCCAACCGCATCAATTCGAATAAAACCCTCGCGCTTTCCATGGCCATCTCCGCCATAGTCGTCAGTTCACTGAGTGCCAGGGCTCCTACGGTTTCTCCATTATATAGGCATGATGACATCATCAGCAGCCAATCAGATCGACCCAATGTGGCGCTCGCGAGCGCGTAAACGGAGCTATTGCCCGTGACAGCACCGGTGACGTCATGTGGCGCCAGGGGCAGGCGCCACATTTGAAATTGCCGCTCCCGCGTCTCGCATCTGTCTTTGCTTTCTTTCGATGTCCAACGCCCGCCACCATACCCTGCTGATTGTGTATCTCTGGCCTCTGTTGAAACTGTTGTCGTTTAAACGAATCTCGGCCGCTTCCTTTATAACGGAGTCCCAATATGTAGACGCATGAGTCAACACTTTTGTATTTTCGAACTGTATTTTATGTCCGTTTTCTAGGCAATGCTCCGCTATGGCGGACTTGTTAAACTAACTTTCTTTTATATGTCGCTTGTGCCCTGTACAACGCTCAGCAATCGTCCAATATGCATGCTGCCACATTCACAGGGTACACCATACATACCGGACACTCGAAGAGTGATGTCGTCTTGAACAGGGCGCAACATATCTCGTATCTTGGGGGCGGGCCGGAACACTGGTCTTAGCCCATGTTTCTGCAGCAGACGTCCTAACTTACTGCTAGTTGCTCCACAGTATGGCAGGAATACAGTCCGTTTGGCCTCTTCTACTGGTTCACCAGGTAGCTTTCGTCGGTGGCCCTTAAAAGCGTTTGCGATGTGTCTTTTGCTGTATCCATTTTCCCCGAAAACACGATTTAAGTTCTGCAATTCAGACTGTAGGTGGTCGTCGTCAGAGGTAATCTTGTCTCTATGAACCAACGTGTTCAGGACAACCTTCTTGTGTACAGGGTGGTGGAAACTATTGGCGTTCAAGTACCGATCAGTGTGTGTTGGTTTCCGTTACACTGAATGACCAAGCTGGCCTCCTGTCTTCCGTTCAACTAAAACATCCAAGAATGGTATCTTGCCGTGCTTCTCCATCTCTACAGTAAATTTAATGTTGGGATGGACACCGTTCATAGCATCGACGAACTGCTGTAGTGTATCTTCACCATGAGGCCATATCAGTAAGGTGTCATCAAAGTATAGTAGAAAGCCAGACGGCCGTAATGTCGCAGTTTGCAGAGCCTGCTCCTCAAAGTTCTCCATGAAGAAATTTGCGCTTGCTGGTGACAGTGGTGATCCCATGGCTGTGCCGTCCGTCATCTCATAATATTCATAGCAGTACAAAAAGTACGTTCTCGTTAGCACGTGAAGGAACAACTTAATGATTCCAAATGGAAAATGTTGGGCCAAAAGATCCAGCGTATCTTGTATTGGCACCCTCGTAAAAAGTGACACAACGTCCAGGCTAACCATTAGGTCGTTTGGGCCTATCTTTATTCTCTTGAGTGTCTCAATAAATTTCTGTGACTTGACAACATGGTGTTCGCAATGTCCCAATTCTGGTGATAATTATCCTGCCAAATGTTTAGCAATTGTGTACGTGGGCGAACTGATTGCATTAACAATGGGCCTCAGAGGAACACCTTAAGTACAGTGTCCAGCGAATGCTGTTTTGGGGTGGCATTATGTGGGGCCGACGTTCTCCACTGGTGTCATCGAAGGCGGCGTAACGGCTGTACGATACTTAAATACCATCCTTCGAGCGCTAGTGCTACTATATCGCCAGCATATTGGCGAAGCATTCGTCTTCATAGACGACAGTTCGCGCCCCCATCATGCACATCTTGTGAATAACTTCCTTCTGGATAACGACATCGCTCAACTAGTGTGGCCAGCAAGTTCTCCAGATATGAACCGTATCGAACATGCATGGGAAAGATTGAAAGGGACTGTTTATCAACGACGTGACCCACCATCCACTCTGAGAGATCTACGCCGAATCGCCGTTGAGGAGTGGGACAATGTGGACCAACAATGCCTTGATGAACTTGTGGATAATGGGCTACGACGAATACAGGCAGGCATCAATGCAAGAGGACGTGCTACTGGGTATTACACGTACCGGTGTGTACAGAAATCTGGACCACCACCTATGAAGGTCTCGCTGTATGGTGGTACAACATGGAATGTGTGGTTTTTATGAGCAATAAAAGGGGCGGAAATGATATATGTGTTGATCTCCATTCCAATTTTCTGTACAGTTTACTAAACTCTCGGAACCGAGGTGTTGCAAAACTCATTTTTGGATGTGTGTAGATATGGCCAACAGGTGGCTTACTTATGTTATGAAGTACATATTTATCCTTTGTTTCCGTTACCTGACATCCCCTGAACTAGACAGGCAGGATTTTCAACAGATTTTGAAGAGATGCCGACGGCAGTTCGAATGTGAGACGTTATTCGAGTTGATCACGTGACTTTCAGTTCGTGTATATTTTGTGGCTGTCTGCCAAAAGTAAGTTGGCAACACTGAAACAACATGGCCGACGTTTTGTTGCGTGGACCTTGTGAACTGTGATTTCTGTGAATGGTGTTTGGAAGTTTGTGATAAGTTCTGTGGGACTTCTGAAGTCATCAGTCCCTAGGCTTACACACTGCTTGACCTAACTTAAACTAACTTACGGTAAGGACAACACAAACATACACACACACACACACACACACACACACACACACACACACACACACAAACACACACAAACACACTCACATGACCAACGGAGGACTCGAATCTCCGATGGGGGAAGACGAACGGTGTTTACCAATATAT
Source organism: Schistocerca cancellata (assembly GCF_023864275.1). Taxonomy (NCBI): domain Eukaryota; kingdom Metazoa; phylum Arthropoda; class Insecta; order Orthoptera; family Acrididae; genus Schistocerca; species Schistocerca cancellata. The sequence goes on from NC_064634.1 coordinate 212,686,433, forward strand.
TCTGAATTAATGTTTGTACTTATTTGTCAACTTGTGGAACATAGCATGTTGAGCATATACACTACTGCCTTTAAAATTGCTACACCACGAAGATGACTTGCTACAGACTCGAAATTTAACAGACAGGAAGAAGATGCTGTGATATGCAAATGATTAGCTTTTCAGAGCATTCGCACAAGGTTGGGGCCGGTGGCGACACCTACAACATGCTGACATGAGGAAAGTTTCCAACCGATTTCTCATACACAAACAGCAGTTGACCGGCGTTGCCTGGTGAAACGTTGTTCTGATGCCTCGTCTAAGGAGGAGAAATGCCTACCAGCACGTTTCCGACTTTCATAAATCGCGATTGCGATTTATCGTATCGTGACATTGCTACTCGCGTTGGTCGAGATCCAATGACTGTTAGCAGAATATGAAATCGTTGGGTTCAAGAGGATAATACGGAACGCCGTGCTGGATCCCAAAGGCCTCGTATCTCTAGCAGTCGAGCTGACAGGCATCTTATGCGCATGGCTGTAACGGATCGTGCATCCACGCCTCGATCCCTGAGTCAACAGATGGTGACGTTTGCAAGACAAGGACCATCTGCACGAACATTTCGACGACGTTTGCAGCTGCATGGACTATCATCTCAGAGACCATGGCTGCGGTTACCCTTGACGCTGCATCACAGACAGGAGCGCCTGCGATGGTGTACTCAACGACGAACCTGGGGGCACGAATGGCAAAACGTCGTTTTTTCGGATGAATCTAGGTTCTGTTTACAGCATCATGATGGTCGCATCCGTGTTTGGCGACATCGCACATTGGAAGCGTGTATTCGTCATGCCATACTGACGTATCACCCGTCGTGATGGTATTGGGGGCTATTGGTTACTCGTCTCGGTCACCTCTTGTTCGTATTGACGGCACTTTGAACAGTGGACATTACATTTCAGATGTGTTACGACCCGTGGCTCTGCCCTTCATTCCATCCCTGCGAAACCCTACATTTCAGCTGGATAATGCACGACCGCACGTTGCAGGTCCTGTACGGGCACTCTCTGGAAACAGAAAATTTTCCAGCACATTCTCCAGATCTCTCACCATTTGAAAACGTCTGATCAATGGTGGCCGAGCAATTGGCTCGTCACAATACGCCAGTCACTACTCTTTATGAACTGTGGTATCGTGTTGAAGCTGCATGGGCAGCTGTACCTGTACACGCGATCCAAGCTCCGTTTGACTCAATGCCCAGGCGTATCAAGGCCGTTATTACGGCCAGAGGTGGTTGTTCTGGGTACTGATTTCTAAGGATCTATGCACCCAAATTGCGTGAAAATGTGATCACATGTCAGTTCTAGTATAATATATTTGTCCAATGAATACCCGTTTATCATCTGCATTTCTTCTTGGTGCAGCAATTTTAAAGGCCAGTAGTGTATGAACCGAGGGATCAGTTTCCTGGAATAGACTGCCGGTAATATTATTTATGGAAGTAATCGATGGCGTTCACTAATGTGTATGGATTGGTGGTGTCAATTAAACGGGTTCAGATTTTAACTGATTTTTGACATCCAGGGTTAGACAACCTACGACATTGCTACGAATAAAACAGTGACCCGTATATAAAATAAGTTTCTTTTAATTTACGTCTATGGTCACAAACTTTTTGTTAACAGATTATCGGTTTCCGTCTATAATGACCATCATCAGATCTGTTTTATGAAAACATTAGGACTTTGTTTTTATAAAACAGGTCTGATGATGGTCGTTATAGACCGAAACCGGTAATGTGTTAACAAAATGTTTGTGACCATAGACGTAAATTAAAGGAAAATCCAGGGTTAGGTCACGTCACAGTGTGTACCATGTAAATGCCACGCAGGGGAATCCCAGGGTGCGACCGCGCTCACTGACAACGACAGGTGCGGCCAGCCACGTCCGCCTTCCGCTCCGCTCACAGCCGACCAGCCCGAGGCCAGGCGCGGCCGCAGATGAATGGCGAGCCGGCGCAGGCGGCGGCGCTGATTGGTGCATCGGCCGCTCCATAATGCATAGCGCGCCGCGCCGCGGAGCGGGCGACCTTGGCCCCGCCGCCGGCTCCCACGTGTGGCGCACCTTCCCACCGGCGGCCGCCACGTGTTCTCCGTATCACCCTGCCTGCCCACCCCGAGTCCGGAACTCGGCTTCTTGTGCCTGCCCTTCTGCTCTCGATACTTTTCAGGTGACCTTCTCTGCACGTCCGAGTCCACTAACTGGCCGAAGAACTCGCCACCGATGCAAATCCATCAGACGCAGTCCACGTCTTTTCTGTCCAGCGCCGGACTTTCTCTTACATAACTCGTCGCACTTAGTTGGACGAGACCATCATCAACAAGCCGGAACCAATGCCCGTCTTCATCCAGATTTCATCTCGCTATGTCCTGCATACAGCTTGGGCAGGTAATGCTTGAACGTGCCATGACCATCGACTTAAATGCTGTCACTTTGAAACATCGTCACGAAAGAAAATTCCGTTGTCAGTATTTGTCAGTCAAGTCGAGTAGAGTTAGCAACGTAAAAATCATAACCTCTTGGCACAATACCATCGAGACTAGTAATTCTACAAAGGACACATGGGGACGCAAATGTTTCGCAATGCATGACAAACGTTGAACTGTCCCTCTACTCTGGAAAATATACTGTCTCTCTCCTCTTAAAAATTTATCTTTTTTTTTCTTGAAACACATCTTTTGGTCTCATGTACAGGCACGTACGTCACAGATGTACGTATAAGGAACAGCGAAACTGGAATAATTATGTAACTATTCTTTCTGTCAACTGAGGTCATAATTTCTGAATTTAAATTTTTTCTATCTTATTTTTGATTCTTTAAGGCCTCGAGTAAGGTTAACGAACAACATTCTCTGTGAAAATACTTCTATTGCTACGTAAATAAAGGCCACACCCTATAGCGAAAATACTCTCAAAGAAATTAAAAACTGACTTTAATATTCATTAATATGCTGAAGGTCAGAATATATTAGGCTGGTGCGAAGGTTCGAAGCTTCTTTGTTTTGCCTTTTGGTATTCCTTTGCTATGGATTTATTTATCGATTGTCACTGTAGCTATCTCTGTAAAAATATTGACGTTTTGTCATTTGGAGATAGTGAATGGAACTGTGGTCGCTAGAAATTGGAGTGCCGAGCGGAGAAATTGGAACATTTGTGACATATTCTTGTGTTTGATTTTATAGCGGGGTGACACCGATGAAAGCAGACAGAAACCTTCCCACCTTGCTTGGGGATAATGCCATTGGACCGCTTCTAGTGTTAGGGAGAATCGTTTTAATATTAGTGACTCTTCACGTTCAAGAAAACCTTCGGGGTTTGACGAGATCATTTAAATGCATTAATCCGCTCTGATCCCCGTCAGTGTATTCACAAACTGACAAATGTGATGAACTGTGAAAATTCCAGCGTCGTGCTACATTTGCATGCAGTGGTGAAGGTTCAAATATCGGGTGTATGGAGACCGCATTCACTAAACCAAAATCACAAAACTCAGTCGGTGGCCATAAGGCCATCTCTGCCTGCTTGTCTTTAGTTGTCTCGTGAACAAGACCGCCACCCCCCCCCCCCCCCACCTTCCCTGTTCCTACCCTGCATCGTTACTGTTGACGAGAAATCGTGTCTAACATAAGGATAAGAAATGTATGGTTGACGCCTAACGAAGCGGCAACTCCCTGTACAAAGACCTGCGCTCATCCGCAAAAAAATAATGTTCCTATCTAGTCGAACAGCGACGGTGTAGTGTACTACGAATTGCTCCCCCAAGGTGTAACCATCAACACTGACATTTATTGTCAACAAATGAGACGAATCGCAGCCGCAGTCCAACAACAACGAACAGGAAAACTGCGTGAAGTGATGCTATTCCACGATAACGCCCGCTCGCATTCAGCAGAAAACACTGTACAGGAGTTAGCTTGGGAAGTCATTCCGCCCACAATTTATTCATCTGATCTTGCGCCCTAAGATTTTTACCTTTTCCGCTATCTATCGAACAACTTTCAAGGAAGTTCCAGTCAAGATGAAAATGCTGTCCGAACATGGATCGACGAGTTCTTCGCCTCAAAACAACGTGATTTGTGTAGTCATGGAATCGAAAAGTCACCAAAAGTTTGGCAGACTATTGTAAATAGTGAAGGATAATGTATTATTGATGATTCAGGTCTATCTTACATGTAACTGTCGTGCTTATTAAAAGTATGGAGAAACGTACCAACTTCGCACCAACCCAATGTAGGCATAATTTACGTGGAAATGCGCGCCAGCCTCTCAATTTAAAAAAATTTGAATCTTCTACGTAATGGCAGCGTATTACTAGGCGCCGGCGATGTTATTTCTCGAGGCTGCAGTCGTCATAAAAATCTGAACATGCCAAATTATTTGACATGTAGGCTGCCATTATTACATAAATAACCACTGAAGTAATGCTTAACTTATATTATTATTATTATTATTATTATTATTATTAATCCTCACGGTACATGCCTGAACATAACAGCTCAATAAGCATCCACCTTCGGCTACATTCAGAGAAGAAGTTCTTTTACGTCGAGTCTTGTTCATCACTTCAAGAAGACCCAGAGTTCACTACACAATGTAAAATTCGCATACATTATGACACATTGTTTCTTCTTTACCTAATTAACTAAAATTCTTTTACAGTTGTTCTCATACAAACAGCGTTTGTCGAATTTTCATAGTGACATATACATACTACTGACCATTAAAATTGCTACACCAAGAAGAAATGCAGATGATAAAAGGGTATTCATTGGACAAATTTATTATACTAGAACTGACATGTGATTACATTTTCATGCAATTTGGGTGCATAGATCCGGAGAAATCAGTATGCAAAACGACCACCTCTGGCCGTAATAATGGCCTTGATAAGCCTGGGCATTGCGTCAAACAAAGCTTGGATGGCGTGTACAGCTACGGCTGCCCATGCAGCTTCAACACGGTACCACAGTTCATCAAGAGTAGTGACGCGTATTGTGACGAGCCAATGACTTGGCCACCATTGACCAGACGTTTTCAGTTGGTGAGAGATCTGGAAAATGTGCCGGCAGGGCAGCAGTCGAACATTTTCTGTATCCAGAAAGGCCCGTACAGGACTTGCAACATACGGTCGTGCATTATCCTGCTGAAATGTTGGGTTTCGCAGGCATCGAATGAAGGGTAGAGCCACGGGTCGTAACACATTTGAAATGTAATGTCCACTGTTCAAAATGCCGTCAATGCGAATAAGAGGTGACCGAGACATGTAACCAATGGCACCCCATACAATCCCGCCGGGTGATACGCCAGTATGGCGATGACGAACACACGCTTCCAATGTGCGTTCACCGCGATGTCGCCAAACACGGATGCGACCATCATGATGCTGTAAACAGAACCTGGATTCATCCGAAAAAATGACGTTTTGCCATTCGTGCACCCAGGTTCGTCGTTGAGTACACCATCGCAGGCGTTCCTGACTCTGATGCAGCGTCAAGGGTAACCGTAGTCATGGTCTCCGAGCTGATAGTCCATGCTGCTGCAAATGTCGTCGAAATATTCGTGCAGATGGTTGTTGTCTTGCAAACGTCCCCATCTGTTGACTCAGGGATCGAGACGTGGCTGCACGATCCGTTACAGCCATGCGGGTAAGATGCCTGTCACCTAGACTGCTAGTGATACGAGGCCTTTGGGATCCAGCACGGCTTCCCGTATTACCCTCCTGAATCCACCGATTCCATATTCTGCTAACAGTCATTGGATCTCGACCACTGCGAGCAGCTATGTCGCGATACGATAAACCGCAATCGCGATAGGCTACAATCCGACCTTTATCAAAGTCAGAAACGTGATGGTACGCATATCTCCTGCTTACACGAGGCATCACAACAACGTTTCACCAGGCAACGCCGGTCAACTGCTGTTTGTGTATGAAAAATCGGTTGGAAACTTTCCTTATGTCAGCACGTTGTAGGTGTCGCCACCGGCGCCAACCTTGTGTGAATGCTCTGAAAAACTAATCATTCGCATATCACAGCATCTTCTTCCTGATGTTAAATTTCGCGGCAGTCCATCACAGGTATTTACGTCGGCTTTGGCTCCGTGCCTACGTACGCGATTTCAACGCTTGGGGTCAGGGTTAGAGTCTTGGGTCTTCCAGACAGTATTTTTCACGTTGCGCGAGACAGTTGTGTGTTTACATTTGAGCATTCATTTAGTAATTCGTTTAGCAGTTCCGTCGTCTCCACTGATTTATTGCAAAATACAGCACAACAGAAACCTACAGTATTGCGTCATAAGTAAAATGAATAAAAGCTTCGTAACTGTTTTCTTAGCAGTAAGTAAGTTACATTTTCTTTACTAAATAACGTCTGTATAAAAAAAAGGACAACACAAAAGCAGTACAAACTAAGAACAGCTTTTGTGTGGTTACAGCGAGGAAGATAATTTTGTAACTTCTCTGCTTACAACAGAACCCATTTAGAAAAGGTGTTCGAAATTTCCACCGTTTGTTTGAACGGAAGAATTCCCTTGCTCATTCATCCCCTTTTGCACACGTTCGAAAATAGTCTCCGTATGTTGGACGTAACGTATCATGTTCAACATTTGTCATCCACTTCTGTTGTACTTCTCGACTTCTGTGGCCCCCTGTGTCTTATGTTAAATCACTTCTTTCAGTGTCATCCACGACACATCATTTTTTTTCTTTAAGTTTCGCAAGAATCACTCCGTATAGTACTACTGAAGCTGAATAGTCTGCTGGATGGGTGCTAGTTTGTTAGGCTACATAGAATAAAAGTGTTCTATAAAAGTAGCAGTCAAATGAATAAGATTATTATTTAAGAAGTGAAAATATCAGATCTGAGATGTTACCTTTGTTCTCTGTCTTTTTCATTACTATCTTACACACTTGATTTGTGCTTTTGTACTACGTATTCATCCTGTTTGTACGTTGAGAGTAAATTTTTTCTAACACGTTTTAGTAACTTTATCATCACGGAAAAATGCACGATGCAGCATTGGCCTGGTATTCATAACACACATCTATAGTCATTAACTCTTTGCGTGTCTTAAAAATAGCTGATGACCAGCTAGAGCGATGCTTATACATGTGACAAATCATCTCTTGAGTTCAGATATATCTTTGTTCTTCTGCTGTTAAGCAGTTCTACTTTAGTAAACTGCAATATTGATGTGATGAGACAAGATACGTAAATAAGATAGTAAATTTTCTAAGTCCTGTGTTATACCACATCTTTTTTATTTGACTGAACTCGTGCATTTGTGACTGTTCCATATTTATTGACTACATCTACAATTGCATCTGTACTCTGTAAGCCACGTGACAGTGTGCGGCGTAGGGAACCACTGGTACCACTATCTTTCCATTTGCGAGAGGTGACATAGAAGAATGAGTGTCGGTAAATCACCGTGCTACCCCTAATTTCTTGAAATTTCTGGTTGTGGTCGTTTCGCGAGACGAATGTGGTGGGTAGTATTACCTATTGCGACTCTTCCCACAACGTACTCTCCCGGAACTTCAATCGCGAACCTCTCCATGATGTAAAACGCCTATCTTGTAAGGTCTACCACTGGAATTTCCCGAGCGTTTACGGAAAAGCTCACGGACCAACTGACGAAACGCGAGCTTCTTCGCTGGGTGCTGTCTGTCTCTTCTATTAAAACAACCTAATAAGAGTCCCAGATTGATGAGCCGCACTCAAGAAAAGGCCGATGTTTTGTTAGCCTCTGAATATTACCCTGGCATTTCATTTTCCTACAATTACTTTCATGTGCTTCGGATGGTAGTTCTGTTTTCCAACAATTGGTCACCAAGTGTTTAGCTGTACAACAATTGATTTCTTCTCCTTCTCCTTTTTAGCCGGCCTTGGTGGCCATGCGGTTCTAGGCGCTGTAGTCCGGAACCGCGCGACTGCTGCGGTCGCAGGTTCGAATCCTGCCTCGGGCATGGATGTGTGTGATGTCCTTAGGTTAGTTAGGTTAAAGTAGTTCTAAGTTCTAGGGGACTGATGACCTCAGATTTTGTCCCATAGTGCTCAGAGCCATTTGAACCATTTGGCCATCTTCTCCTTTTTATTCGCAACATGATACATACATTTGTATGCTTTCACCAGTCAAATTTTGAATGATCTGAATAACCGAAAACCACCCATTGGGATTTTTTGTGATCTCTCAAAGGCTTTTGATTGTGTAAATCATTAAATTCTGCTAGACAAGCTCAAGTATTGTGGCATGAGTGGGACAGTGCACAAATGGTTTAATTCGTACCTAACTGGAAGAGTGCAGAAAGTTGAAATAAGTAGTTCTCGTAACATGCAAAGATCAGCACATTCCTCAAACTGGGGAACTATCAAGAATGGGGTTCCACAAGGGTCAGTCTTGGGTCCTTTATTGTTCTTATTATATATTAATGACTTGCCATTCTATATTCATGAAGAGGCAAAGTTAGTTCTCTTTGCTGATGATACAAGTATAGTAATCACACCTGAGAAACAAGAATTATCTGATGAAATTGTCAATACTGTCTTTCAGAAAATTACTAAGTGGTTCCTTGTAAACGGACTCTCACTGAATTTTGATAAGACACAGTACATGCAGTTCTGTACAGTGAATGGTATGACGCCATTAATAAATATAGACCTTAATCAGAAGCATATAGCTAAGGTAGAATATTCCAAATTTTTAGGTATGTCCATTGATGAGAGATTAAACTGGAAGAAACACATTGATGATCTGCTGAAACGTTTGAGTTCAGCTACTTATGCAATAAGGGTCATTGCAAATTTTGGTGATAAACATCTTAGTAAATTAGCTTACTACGCCTATTTTCACTCATTGCTTTCATATGGCATCATATTTTGGGGTAATTCATCACTGAGGAATAAAGTATTTATTGCACAAAAGCGTGTAATCAGAATAATAGCTGGAGTCCACCCAAGATCATCCTGCAGACATTTATTTAAGGATCTAGGGATATTCACAGTAGCTTCTCAGTATATATACTCTCTTATGAAATTTGTGATTAACAACCAAACCCAATTCAAAAGTAATAGCAGTGTGCATAACTACAATACTAGGAGAAAGGACGATCTTCACTATTCAAGATTAAATCTAACTTTGGCACAGAAAGGGGTGAATTATACTGGCACTAAAGTCTTTGGTCACTTACCAAATAGTATCAAAAGTCTGACAGATAACCAACAAGTATTTAAGAAGAAATTAAAAGAATTTCTGAATGACAACTCCTTCTACTCCATAGAGGAATTTTTAGATATAAATTAAGAAAAAAATATTAAAAAATAAAAATAAAAAAATAAAAATAAAAATAAAAAATAAAGAAAAATAAAAAAACACACAAAAGAATAAAGTTGTTATATTAACTTAAGTATGCTGTTAAATTAACCTAATTATGTCATGTATTGGAAAATTCGACTCGTTCCACATCATTACGAAATATCGTATTCATGATCCATGGAACTAGGATTAATCTAATCTAATCTAATCTAATCTTACGTTCAGAGTCAACTGCCAATCCCTGCACCAGTAATCAGTTCTCTGCAAGTCTTTCTGAAGCTCTCCACACATTTCTGACGTTGGTGCCTTGTTTTAGGTAATCCTACAGATTATTCACATCTGCTGTAAACAGTAAAGTCCTAACACACTTCCTTGGGATGGTCCTGGAAGAACTTCTGCATCTGTATAATATATGATTTAATTTATCACTAAGGTAACATAAACAGAAGTATTGAAGTTATTAAGGTATTCAATTTATTAATACCGCTGTAAAATCGTATCAAAAAGGGAGAAAAGCTTTCTATGTCCGTTCAAACATTAAGCTTGAGGAAAACCGGGATTTTTATACTGTTTTTTGTGGTAAGTGACTGATGCATACTTTGAAGGGCCTAACAAATAGAAAAATACCTTTGGTTTTGTAGGAGTCCGATTTTTGGTAAAATTTTATATTGAAGAATTCATCGTTTTTCAAAATCTAACTCTCTTCAAACTATTAAAATTCTGATAATCATTTCAATATCCCATACATATGACCGGACACCACTGGGAATTTGAGGAGATGGTGCGTGAAGTTCGAGAGGTTATTGTAACAGGGTCCGCAATACTCTATTAGAAATAAGATTTTTTTGTTTTAAATGTGTGTAGTGTGGGTCCGTAAGTCTGCAGCTTACCATGGCTGGTATCAGTTTCCAATTCCATGATGAAAAAATTTCCAACGCCAGTATTAGGCCCTCAACGCATAGAGAGTTTGGAGTGTAAAATTCATTATTAACAAACCATGGAGTAAAGGTTATCGCTCTTCCAGAAATTCCTGGCCTTATGTGACGGAATGACGAACTGATTTTTTTAGTTTTTGGTTTGATGATGACTGAGTGCCGAAACGTGTAATCAGAAATAATGAATGCGGCGAAGGCCGACAGAAAAATTTCATGAATAAGTGCACAAACATGGCTGCTGACCTCTACAAAGACGTGACAGTATTTGGCACTCCTTAAGGGATATGCATCTGTCGGTACTTCACTAGGCTACTTAAGGTCAGCCGCGCGGGATTGGCATAGCGGTCTCAGGCGCTGCAGTCTTGGACTGTGCGGCTGATCCCGGCGGAGGTTCGAGTCCTCCCTCGGACATGGGTGTGTGTGTTTGACCTTAGGATAATTTACCTTAAGTAGTGTGTAAGCTTAGGCACTGGTGACCTTAGCAGTTAAGTCCCATAAGATTTCACACACATTTGAACATTTTTGAACAATTTAAGGTCACTGGAGAATACCTTAGACACTTAAAACATTATGACTGGGCCCAGTTGTTGTCACGTCTTCGAAGGAAGCACTCGAAATTCGAATTCACGACATCCAGATAATGATGGCTCCAGTATGCCAATATCAACACGTTTGAATATCTATATGTGAGATGCATATGGGACCTGAATTACCGAAAATGTTTGTGAAATTAAACTAAAATAATGTCTCAAATCGCTCGGCTGTTCGGCGATTTTAATTATTATATAATGTGTAATATGTTTGTTTCTACCATAATGTAGCGTAACATTTTGAATAGACATTTATCCTCTCCTTTTAAGAAAAACTATTGCATTTATTTTGAATCCTGACCCATCTGAGCTTTACATATTAACTGCACCATATGACTTGACATTCAAATAAAAGTTTTTGATTCGAAATTTTAACTGTCAAGATATTCATTGGTAATAAAGCAATTTTCCGATCTACACAGACCAAAAAATTGCTTAAATCATGGGTTACTACGTTTTTTTCTTTTATCAAATTCTTATTAATTAGCAAACAATAGATATTTATAAATTTTTCGCACTTTCTGTATAGCTATCAAATTAACACACTGTGAGTTCAACGACATATGTTATTACGTTGCGAAAACTAGTACATTGTTTGGAGTGGCGATGAGTCGAAGGAGACCACTTTAAATTCAATCGCTACCTCGGCCATTTAAACTGAAGCGCCAAAAGAATCTCGCATAAACATGCTTATTCAAATACAGAGATACGGAAAGAGGCAGAATACCGCGCTGCGGTCCGGAAGTCCTATGCAACTGGCGCAGTTGTTAGATCGGGTACTGCTGCTACAATGGCAGGTTATCAAGATTTAAGTGAGTTTGAACTTGGGAGCCATCGACAAGCGTCAGCGTGCGAGCTATTCAATGAAACATCGTCCCTATGGGCTTTCGCAGCCGAAGGCGCACTCTCCTACCCTTGATGACTGCACGACACAAAGCTTTACGCGTCATCTGGTCCCGCCAACACCGACACTGGGCTGTTGGTGGCTGTAAACGTGTTGCCTGGTCGGACATGTCTCTTTTCAAATTGCATCGAGCGGATGGACGTGTACGGGTATGGAGACAACCTCACGAATCCATGGACCCACATCAGCAGATACAAGCGTCACGTACGTAAGCGTCCTGTCTGATCAACTTTATCCGTTTATGTCCATTGTGCATTCTGGCAGACTTGGGTAATTCCAGCATGACAATGCGACACTGCACATATCCAGAGGTGCTGCAGAGTAGCTCCAGGAACATTCTTCTGCGTTTAAACATTTCCGCTCGCCACCGCACTGTGAAGAAATGAACATTATTAAGCCTCGCAACGTACTGTTGAGAAGAGGTCACCACCCCTAAAAATCTTACGGATCTATGGTCAGCCCTATAGGATTCATGGTATCAATTAACTCTAGCACTACTTTATACATTAGTCGAGTCCATGTCTCTTCGTCTTGTGGGACTTTCGCGTGCTCGCGGGGCATACCTTAGGCAGCTGTACCAGTTCCTTTGGCTCTTCAGTGTATAATCTGCACTCACTACCAAAAAGGAAAAAAACAAGAATCGGGAGAAACTCCTGCTCGGTTCCACAGTTCTTTCTTCTACCAAACAAATATGTAGACCTTTTGTACCGTTCAGACGTGGCCTTCTACCCTGTATCCTAACCCACCGTACTAATACTTTCGAATGCTCCACAACTTAGACTCTCCGTCAACCTCAGCGATTAAAAACGCACTACTTCACGTACATTACCGCGTTGTAAATCACAATAGCAGCTCTTCATGCAGGTTGTCCAGCGAAGAAATCCATGATTTGAAAAATTAATCCCTAATTCGAAAATTAACCGATAGACGACTGCAACAACTGATGTATATATATTGTGGAAGCTGTAACAATTTTATACAGAAATCTCTTAATGGTTCGAAAAGCTGCTAACACATAGCGCTGTACGACGTACAGCTCGTACAGTATCAGTGGCGTAATTAAACTCGTCCTCTGCAAGCAGTCTTTGCAGCATCGCCAGTCTTTTCGACATATCTACCAATCGCAGTGCGGAGGTGGCGCAAACAAATAATGAAATTTTCCATCACATCCTACAGTTTCTCAACGGAAATGGATGCAGATGCCACGAAGATCGCCGATATCAGTTTCGTTCAACGTACTGGGATGGTTCCAGTAGGCAGTGTCTTTCAACGTGTACAATGAAAAGTACTCACACGGAGTCGGGTCACGCGAATATGGTAGCCACTCTGTTCCTACGCCATTAAATTTGCAATGATTCAACACAATGACTCTGTTCCAGAACTATTTCTTAAAAACACCGTTTAGATGCAATGTACTCTGGCTCTAGGCCGCATGAACCACTAGCTGCCTTGTCGATCCTCCAACGTGGATTGTGTGATGACGCATTGTTCCAAAATTGCTATTCCAGTAATGCCTCTGCAGTACACCGCGGCTCGGACAGTGAATTTTTGAGGCTACATGGGTTTCTGTTCACACAAACAGGGATTTTCAGAACAGTTTTGTTTATACACGACTCCATTCAGATGGAAGTGTGCTTCCTCTGTGAACCAGCTGCAGCGAACAAAAAATCTCTCGTTATCAATGTGACGCTGGTTCGTCAAGTCAGCCCCTTGTCTCGCAGCTGAATCTTAGCATTTTGAGTAGAAAAACTTACTGCTCTTCATTTGCTTGACCATCACCCACGGTACGGGACTACAAGTCCCACCACCACACCTGCACCTGCCCATGTTAGGCAATAAATTCTGCCTGACTCATGTAGTACTATCACCGTAAGAGGGTGGTACGGGACTACAAGTCCCACCGCCACACCTCCTAAGTGAATTGCAGTGACAAAGTCACTGCACAGTGGAAATTTACTGGCCCACCAACACAGCTAGACCGCAACAGACCGGTGATGCTGTATTGCAACCTATCACCTCGGACTACAAGTCCATTTTACAATAAAAAAAAAAAAAATTTGCTTGACCGCTGCTACAGTCTCTGGTTTATTGCGATGCTTGTGGGGGTTACCACAAATAGCTTAGGGCTAATATGGGCTGGATTATCAGTCACTCTGCCTGTCCGTTGGAAACTGGCAAAGAGCTTACTACGTTTTGCTAAAAGATTATGTTGTAACTCTTGGTTATTCCCGTACCAGAAAAAAGTACTTGAACTCCAGTGTGATACCAGTCTCTTTCTTTTGTAGGCTAGCCTTCATTCACATTCCAAGGATGGAACTCATCGCTTTGAGCTGCGGCGAACTACATAGGCACTAAATACAATGCGATTACAGCACCATCTGTTAGAAGCTTTTCGAACTGTTACGAAAACTCTATAATATAGGTTCGTTGCACTTGTCTGTCTCTTTTGTAGGCTAGCCTTCATTCACATTCCAAGGATGGAACTCATCGCTTTGAGCTGCGGCGAACTACATAGGCACTAAATACAATGCGATTACAGCACCATCTGTTAGAAGCTTTTCGAACTGTTACGAAAACTCTATAATATAGGTTCGTTGCACTTGTCTGTCGATCTCAGTTTTCAAGTTATTTAATTCTGAAAACAGGGACTCCTACGCCGTGCCCCCTGTATATTCTGTTCTGGTCCAGGATAAACTACTATGAACGCTACTAAAACAGACAATGGGGCAACTCTTCTCTTTGTTCGTTTACAATGAAAATTATAAAAACTGCCTTCAGGTTTAGCATCCACCTTTTTTTCTTGCTGTTCTGGTAACTACGGCAAACGTTGTGTAGGAAGAAATTTTTGATTATGTACGTTTGGAGAACAGTAGTGAATCGTGGCCTATAGGAAAACCGGAACGGAATAAATTCGAGGCTTTTGGGACATGGTGCTATTCAGAAAAGTGGAAGAAAGGGACACACAGAAAACACTGACAAGAAGAAGGGCAGGGTGATAGGACATGTGTCAAGACATCAGGGAATAAGATCGACGTTATTAGAGGAAGCTGTAGAAGGTAAAATCTGTAAAGGAAAACAAAGATGAATAATCGACCGTGAAATTTACGTAGCTTCTCACAGGAAATTGTGTTAAATAAGCGGCTCCGCACTTTGTTGAGTGGAAATGTGAATCAGGTCAAAATGCTCTCCGACACTGTCCACTGGTCTACTAGATCGTGATAATGATAGCACCGGGTATGCCACTGAGCGATATGCACTCAACCTAGACCCGGTGTGCTTGTGCAGCAATTTATTTCATAGGTGTTCATTCTATGAGTCGGGGGCAGAGCGAAATGGTGTGCTAGATGCTATCATGTGGTGTCTTAGATTCACATAACCGCGAGAGCCTGATTATGGATCCCTGACCCCACCGTCACATGTGAAAGTACAGCTCGCAGGCCGTAGCAATATAGCAGCAGGTGTTATTGCTGTGGCAATTTCTCTGTTCATTCTTCTGAAGACAAGTGTTTGGGTAGGTGTATCACTAAATGTGAACTAGCAGAACTGGACAGGAAAATATTTTTACACAGCTCCAAGGGAGGAGTGGACTTGTATTTTGCGTTAACCGTTTGTCTACCGACATCATCATGCTGAGACTTATAAAAATGTTTCTAGCGAGTATAGCTCTCTCACCTCTTACTTTGCTGTTCGCGTTCCACAAATATCATACCTCCAAGAGAATTATATTGACAAGACATACAACCTTCTAGAAACTCCATTGTAATTTTATGAATCCTGTATACACTGACAGACACAAGTTGACTATTACGATGGCATTCGATACTCATGATATGGGCTAACGAAGTAAATATGAGCTGAGTAGCTGGTAACTACACGGGTAGGTGGACTAAAATCTTACTATAGAATAATTACTGTCTGATGTTGCACGGTTCGAATACGATAATGTGATCTATTGACTTAGAATATATAATGAATCCACGCGCACAATGTGTACTCGCACTGGTAATTAGCTAGTTTCCCGAAAAGTTAAAGAGAAAATAACACAATGTAACATCTGTGTACGATTTTCGCACGTGTTTTCTATTTTGTGTCCAATGTTATTTAGTTAAATATAAACTAAGCCCCATGTTTGTTATTGCTACACTTTCATTGGTGGAACACAGGCATGTAATTTATTTTCCTTTAGAAATAATCAGTTAATTTCAGGTACGTGTCCAGATACTTCATTGGCGAAAAAGCTGTAAAGCAAGTTCCGTAGCGACGATATTAGTGTAGAAAAATTTTACCCTGTTAGTGACTTTCAATAATGGATATTCGATTTCGTCCAAGATATCTGTGAACGTGACAGTAATCTTCTTGAATATTGCCTTAACTCTGACCAACAACTCCGACTCTAGTTATGTTTCAACATTAATAGAAACGGAGTTCACAATTTGTAATGAATGAGAAACAAGTATGTATCAATAGTATATAATCGCCGAAGAATTTTCTGCTAAATGGATATTCCTGAAGTATTTCTTGCCTTACAGCTACCGCCAGTTTTGTTTCCTCTTTCTGAGGAACTGACTATTTCTTAATGACGGACTTCGCGTTATTGAAAGCAAAAGACGGTTTCGCAACAATCACGAGGTATAAGACAAATCAACACAATCGTTATTGCACTTCGTGTAGCTAATAATCGTCATCATCGTCCACGGTATAATATTTTGCGGTGTGAGACCACATTTTCATATTTTACACGAAACGAAGTAATTACATTTTATCGCACTGAACTTCCCAAAGATATGTAACGTAAGAAGTAGATTCTCTAGCAAGGGAAACATTGACATTAAATTTTTTGTGATATCTAGAAACTACCCAGATATTCAGTAATAGGTTAATACACGAAAGTGCCGAAAAAACTTGCAGCAAAAAGGTGCCATGCCTAGCCCGTATGTTGCATATAAACAAATTTTTATTTAAAGTAGAGTTATTATCATGTCAAGAAGTTGGAAAACCAAAGACGGTTGCTCTGCCAGGGGATTATCCAAGCATACTGCGGTAGCCTTACTGAACGAGAATCATCGCCTTACCTGTATGCAACCCAAATGCCGGGTCTGGTTCACCGGTTGCAGAGAACGTCGGCGGAAAGAAATTCTCATTTATTCTAAAAGAATGTCGCACACCAATAATGAAGAACGTTTAGCAATAAAGGATTTTCGCTTAAACTGATTCACGTTTTAAGGACATGTATTGGAAGTTTTTTGCATACTGAGAGACCAAAGCGTGCAGAATACTTTTTCTCTTTAAACAAAGTACTAATCTGAACTTTCTTGTCAGAGTTGGCTACGAGATTAGGTTTCATAATACACTGCAATACATACAGTTATCATGCGTACATGAATTAGTCTTGTGTTCTGTCATTGGAACGA
Source organism: Schistocerca cancellata (assembly GCF_023864275.1). Lineage (NCBI taxonomy): Eukaryota > Metazoa > Arthropoda > Insecta > Orthoptera > Acrididae > Schistocerca > Schistocerca cancellata. The sequence goes on from NC_064634.1 coordinate 212,703,624, forward strand.
TATATTAATCTAAATCCGAAATATGGTAATTTTCATAAATTTACTAGTTGTACTTAAGCCATACCACGTATGTTGGGCTTTTCGTGGTGATATTATCCATGTTGCTAATGACAGATGTCTACACCTACATAAATGTAAAACAGAATTATTTTTGTGTTAAGTCGGCATACTGCGGGAAACCGCACATTCTTGTGCTTTATTTATGTTGAACTCTCATGATAGTTTCCACTGTTTTTCTTCCCAAATTACACAAAGTTACCAGATGTTATGATGTAGCGTATAACTGTCCCGATGAGGTACAGATGGCTACTGCCAAAACAACATGTACCATTCTCAATTGTATATTTTGCATGCTATTGTAATTTGGGATTTTAAATCGTACATTTCGCTCACAGTTTTATGATGTAGATAGCAGAACTTAAAAATTTTAAGTTATCCTTTACCTGAAAGCTGAATAAAACGTAGATCCATGACAACGCCCTTTGTAAATTTCAACCAAAATTGATTTCAAGGAACATAACGTCAACTTTTCAGTTAGTTATAGTTGTTAATTATGAAAGTGAATGAGTAGAGGGCTTGTAGCCCGCCCTTCGTGAGAAAAGTAAATGGTAGTGTCTCTATTCTACGGAAGCTGCACCGCCATAAAGCACGGCGCCAGTAGATTAAGTCCCAGAGACTGCGGCAGATTAATAGTTCGATTTTCCGTCTGCGTATTTTACATTTCCTGTGGTGTAAGTGTCCGAAAGGTTCCTTTGATAAGGATAGTGCAAAATTTCTGCCACGCGTTTCTATAATTCCGACTCTAAAACGATTTAGTTGTCAACAGGACCTGAAAAGTCAATAACCGGTTTCTTCTTTTGAATCGCCAAGAATACCGTCAAACGCACTGACTCCTTGAGACGAAGTAGAACTTTCGGCAGCAAATCAAGGACATAACGCAATATTTTGTTAACAGCCACGTTACTGAGCAAACTATTCCAGCCTTAATCGATCAAATACTCATCGTTTTTGTCAACATTATTGGGAGATACGCAATAATTTCAGTAAACGGTAAGTAATTAATGAACAGGTGTGTGAATTGATGCAGCTCATGGTGCACGACGCTTGCTAGGCTGGCATGCAAGGTGACTTAGGTATAGTTATCTTGCGTTAACTATTGTGTTCGTACTGTACAGAGTTTGTGCCGTGTGATGACAAAAGAAGTGAGAGGAGGAAACTCGGTGACGGCAAGTGGTTTACCTTTCTCGAATAACACCAAAGGGAGCACTCAGCCTCAATATCCCGTCAAATGGACTGATCCTCTTCGAGAGTATCAAATACTTTCACTCTATTGGAAAGTACTGAGAGGATAAAAATTACCTATGGACTTTTGTGCAGTCTCTGGTGATCAGGAACCGAATTCCACCACCTTTCCTCCTCTTCTCGACCAAATTCTAAGAATAAAATATAACTTGGGGCACAGTCTGGTGGTCATGTAGGGCATTGATAGCTGCAGTGGCCAAGGCAGCAAAGTGATCGCTTCATTTTATTTTCTTGGAGATTGCTGGATCATATTGGCGAACATGTGAAACAATTCAGATACAGTTTGGGGTTTGTACGTGAGTATCATGACGACAGTTTGTAACGTTCCCTGGCAGCACGCACACTGTTAATAAACTGAAATGACGTTTAATTGTACTATGCATGCCGCTATGAAGCAATTCGTGTCTACTGTAATTGTTTAACAAAAAATATTATTTAATTTTGTATAAAGGACGTTGGTTATTATAGTAATATTTTCTGTAATAATATTCTCGATGTATTTATGATTGTAATATTTCTATACTCATAATGTAATTACGAAATATGTTAATATCTGCGATGAAAAAATGTAAAATATAGCCACAGAGGAAAATAATGTTGTAAGATTACAAAGAGATATTAATAATCAGCAATAGTATAAATAGCACTACATAATGCACATTCTTTGTCGTCTTCCTCGAGAGCTGAGAGAGAGTGAGGAACCTGTGACGTAGCATTATATGCATGAGTAGACTTCTTTTGTCTGTATCTGTCTTTAGCCGCCATTAGAGGAGAAATTATAAACGTGTGTAATTTTAATTATTGTTGGGGTCTAAATACATTATAATTTTCAAAATTGTGTATTACTAATGTAAATTAGCTTGCCCTTGTCATCTATAATATTTCTTTAAAGAATTTTCAGCACTTTTAGCGATTATCGTTGGTGTTGCTGGGCTGTTCCGCGACCGAACGATTTGCAGCGGCGGCACATTAAAAAAATTGTTCCGCTATAAAATTAACCAAACCCGTAAATCGGGAGCAGGTAAAATTAGCAGTGAGTTACGAACTGTTTTTCTTTTACAGCGATCCTGAAGCAAACTGAATTTATTACTGGTTTTACATTTGGGCATTCATAGGCGGATAATTAACGTTGAAGTTGTTAATCTGTTGGTTCTTTCAATTTCTAAAACAAATAACTTAAACGTATAGTGAAGTGTGTTTTGTCAATGATAATTAAACGGTCAGGTCGGCTTGGCAATATTTAACCATTTTATGCTAACAGAGACAGTCTTGTGTTCCATAGCTAACGCCGGGAAAGAATTCAGTAAATATTTAAAAACCCACTGCGTTTAAAAATGTGTGCCAAGGCCGAAATACGTAAAAAATTTAATTTAAATAATTTTCAAAGTCATAAATGTTATTAATCAGTTGGTTTGAATTTATCAACATGAGAGGGTTGCTAAAGTTCACGTAATTTTTTATGTGCTTAATTCTGTCTAAATGAATTTTTGTTACTACACGTAAAAAAAAGGGTTCTACAACAAAGTTCGTACTGAAAGAGTAAATAACAAGAATATTTAAAGCCATTTCTTCCCCATTTCCATCCATTCATTTTACATAATAAATATTTTATATATATATATATATATATATATATATATATATATATATATTTAATTATTTATTTATTTATTAAAAGTTGCGAGTGCCCATAGTGCTCAGAGCCATTTGAACCATTTTTTTAGAGTAAAGAGATTCTGGGAATACACCTGTTAGGTAACATGTTCAACTGGTTAATATTGCAAGATCACAGGTTACTGTAAGTGGGAGATAAGCCATTGCAAATGTGCAATGGTGGTGCATTAATAACCGGTGTAACTGCCAACTGTTGAATACAAGCATGCAAACGTGCATGCAGCGTGCTGTATTGGTGAGGGATGTTAGTTTGTAGTGTGAGCTCCATGCCTGTTTCACTTGGTCGATTAATACAGGGGCGGTTAATGCTGGTTATGGATGCCGCTGGAGTTGTCGTCCCATGATGTCCCATATGTGCTCTACTGGAGACAGAGCTGGTGATCGAGCAGGTATGGTGATCGAACAGGGCAAGACAACATCTAGACTCTCTGTCGAGCACGTTGCCCTACAACAGCAATAGGGCAAGCGCTATTCTTTTGGAAGCAGGATTGCTTCTCATAAATGGCAGCACAACAGATCGAATAATCAGACTGACATACAAATTTGCAGGAAGGGTGCTAGCGATAATCCAGTGACTGCTCCTGCCGTCATACGAAATCGCACCCCCGAACGTAACTACGAGTGAAGGTCCTGTGTGTCTAGAGCGCACACAAGTCTGTTGCGGGCCGTCAACTGTTCTCAGTCAACCAACACAGGTTCATCATTGGCACCGAGACAGAACGACCTTTCATCAGAAAACACAAGAGACCTTGTAACCTCCCCACAAAAAAAAATAAAATAAATTTTATTGGGTTAATGATTCTAATTTAAGTGTAACGTCCCCAAAAAATTCATTCCTTTCACATTTGTAACCTCCCTACAGAAATTCATTCACATTTAACCTCCACACAAAATTTGTTTCCCATTTAATGAAAGCTCGAAACAGAAAAATTCCTAAACCTCGTAATAAAAAATAAATTCAGTAACCTGGTAGAATTTGGATGACAGCAGCGCTGCGTCATGGCCCTGTAAGATCATTCTGTAAAAAAAAGGAAAAAATTCTTATCTCAATAAAAACGGCGAATATATCTGCTCTTATATAAAATTTTTCCGGCACAGCCCTGTGCAATTCTGGCCGATAGATTTGTCATTTATGAAAGAAAGCAACTGATTTTTCTTTTGTAACAATAGGAATGATCATGGATTGAAGAAATTAGTAAATTCCTTAAATTGAAAAGCATGTTTTTTTTTTAGAAATTACTTTATATCGCGAAGATTATTATTAGGACATTTTTAAAAGATTTACATGGCACTTTACATAATATTACTAGATATGCGCGAGACTGTTTTTTACCTTATACAATAATACTCAGGCTCCAGCATCGCTGCACCGCGACCGGCCCAGCCAACATGATACACCAGACAGGAGCAGACAGGCGACTGCTCGCTAGCAACAACTTACTGCAACTGCTACACAGTTCGTACTGCAGTCAACACTGCTCTTTGGTCTCAGATTCTCTTATAGCTTACATATCGCAGGCGGCACATACCTCTTACACCCTGCAGTCTGACCTCTAAATAGTTCTCGGTCGACCTCACTGAAGTCGTAAACGGCGGTGGTTTGAGGTCAGTTGAATGCACGCTACAGGACGTCTGGCTCGGACCTGTCCTTGAAGCAACAGATTTGTAACAGTTCATTGTGTCACTATGGTGCCAAATGTTAATCAAATTGCTGGTGCAGATGCAGTGCGATGAGCCAGAGCCATACGCCGAACACGATGGTCTTCTTTCTCGCTAGCGCTACTTGGCCGTCCGGAGCCCGGTCTTCCTGTGTCCGCCCATCCTCGTGACCACCGCTGCCGGCAGTCATATACAGTGGCTACATTGCTGCCAGGTGTTTTTGCAATAACGCAGAAGGAACTTCCAGTTTCTCGTGGCGCTGTTACACGATTTCGTTCAAACTTCGTGAGGTGTTGAAAATGGAGTCTTCGTCGCCTTAAGTGGATACGGAACGGCCTATCCCCGCAATGTTAAAATATGCCTACTATAGGGAACATTTTGTCACAAACTGCTGGAAACAGACAGATAAAATTTTTACTGTATGTACATTGATATGTTATAACAATACTGAAATAACAGTTAATAGTCAAAGTATTTTCTTACAGAGATATTTTACATTTATTTTTAAGTGAATTTTTTCCATCACTTTTTACTTGATTATCACCCCTAAGTCTTTTGTAAATCTACTAATTAAAAAATCGTTGTTTCAGCGTGTAAAAGAAATCCATGTGACTAAGTCATAAAAATTTCAGACTTCTAGGTTCTCGAGTACCTGAGATAATGTTCCTAGAAAAAGTAAAAAGCAAACTTACGGGAAACGGAGAATGAAGATTAAAACATTCTTGGTCCACAGCAAATACCCCCTTCACAGTCTTCATAATCATCTTAAAGTCTTCTTTTGGCACCCCTCTGCACCTATCTTGCTTTTTTCACTAATGACTTGGTTATATTGTCAGCATGCCTTAGTCTGTGCTGATGTAAAGTCAACATAGCACGCAAATCCAACTTTTGAAGGACCTGGCATTTAGTTATATTCCCAAGACTGAGGGTTTCCACAGCACCATACACACCAAAATGTAGTGTATTAATTCCGAGCCGGCCGGTGTGGCCGAGCGGTTCTAGGCGCTTTAGTCCGGAACCGCGTGACCGCTATGGTCGCAGGTTCGAATCCTGCTTCGGGCATGGATGTGTGTGATGTCCTTAAGTTAGTTAGGTTTAAGTAGTTCTAAGTTCTAGGGGACTGATGACCTCAGATGTTAAGGCTCATAGTGCTCAGAGCCATTTGAACCATTTATTAATTCCGACAAACACTGTTTTTGGGACACGATGCCATATCACACTATTCAAGCACTCGTTGGGTTTCTGCGTTTTTCCATGAAGACATTTCATCAGAAGACTTCTGTTAGCCAGATCTCTGAAAATGCATTTTATTTCTTCTATGATGGGTAATGGTAGACTGTGGTGGTTAATGTATTTCTCTCCAGTTGTTAGTCCCGTATTGTATTTACACCAGCTCTTTTCACCTTTAGGGCACAAACCATGTTCTGGATACTCATCTATGGATGCGGTGTGGAAATACAAAGCCCATGTAGATATCCTCACTTCTTCAAGATTGCCTGTATTTTGCCAGATTGCAAGGCCATAGCAATTCTGAATGTAGTCTATTATGGAATCAGTGAATCTTCCTTTGCCATGCAAAGTTTTCCCAACATCTAGTTTTTTACCTTTCATAATTGATTTTAACCATCTCAGCTTGGCACCCATTCTCTTCTACACATGTACTATACATTCAAGTTTGCTTATATTTACACTGTTCCCATATGGTTTGCTTCCCAAAACTTCTTTGAATGCTTTAGAGTCACCATATCCCAGATACCTGACATAGTGAACATTATTCCACTCTGAAATTTCTTTCATCCCAGCAACATCCATACCACCATCGCTACCATAATAATTAGCAACACAGTCATCACAATGTTATTTTTCAGCTAGTCTATGCATCTACAGTATTTACACATTATTGCAACATCAATAACCTTGCCTGTGTCAACACTAGGTGCTGTTACAACACCATTGTTGGAGGTGTGACCCCTTTTTTGCCATGAGCCATCAAAAGCTACTGTGCTACGTCTGCCATCATTCTTTCACTGCTTCTTCCACAGCTACCTGCATTGACTTCTGTGCTACATCTTCAACTGCAGATCCTAGTACATAGTTGTAAACATCAATCACTGAAGGTACACTTGGAAGGTTTTTGCCCGCAGTCCATAAACTAACCTAATACTCGTATTTACACTATCAATTTCAGTTTCTTGTATCCATTATTTACAGTTACTGAAACAGAACTTGGAAACTTAAGGCTGTACTTACAAACACTGCATATTAAAATAAACTGGGCAGCCAGGCCCCCATTGGATTCTACTTTCAGAGAAACGTCTCCTTGACATTTTTTTGCAGCACACACTGTTTTCAAGAGCTTCGCACAATATACTCGTATCAATGAGTTCAAAAACTTCTTTCCCTTTATCTAGTAAATTATATTTCTCATCCAAATCTCTTAGTTTTTTTATGAGCAGTTCGTTCGGCTAATAAGTAGTAAGTAGACTCACATTTTCCAACAGTGATGATGAAGAACTGCTTTGCTTTGCTAATGAATTTTTGTTTCTTTTCTGTACCAGTTCACACGCTTTTTAAACACTTTTGCTCTAGCTCTAGGCATTTTCACTGCGACAAATGAAGCACTAAATACCAAATACCTCGACAACAGCAACTTTCATATAGCACACTGTTTACAAACAATCCCGTCACAAAGTCAAAGAGTAACTTAAGGAAACCAGAGGGAAACATTTTCGGAAAATAGTGTATAAAAAGTATCTGGAAAGCGGGGTATTTGAATTTATGTCACGTAAATGTACTGTCAAAAAGTTTATGGTCGGCCATGAGAGACGTGCGTAACTAAAGAGCAATACCCAATCTCACAAATCTATAAAAATAAAGTAAATGTAATTCTAGTAGAGCTATGTATGGTACATCATTTTAAATAGGAATCTTGGCGGAATATAATACGTCAACAAATCGAAAACCGACTTTTTAACGCAAAATGGGATTCCGTAACAACTTAAAGGAATTCTAGACTAACATAAACTGACCACATCGAAAGGTAACTGACGCTCATGATCGTTACAGCGTCGTTATTGTTTTTTTTTTTAAATAAGCAAACCTGATTTGTATCCACATAGTGGCACTACCAGCGCCACTCTCATGTGAATAATGCGAAATCTGACATCATCTCTCAGATCTAGAAATTTGCCTACCAACTTTATGAATATGGAGCTGGTATCTTTACAGATACCACTGGTGATGCAGCTCTTGAAGAATGAAATTATAATGAAATCCAGGCCTTTAGCTGCTTACAGGCGTTGATAAATATCAACGAGGACAGTTGAAAAATGTGGCCCCCGACCGGGACTCAAACTCTCGACCTCCTGCTTGATATTTATCAACGCCTGTAAGCAGCTAAAGATCTGGAATTCATTATAATTTCATCCTACAAACTTTGGCTTATGTCGCCCAACTCCTTCCTGGTATTGCGCTTGTGTTCCGTCAGTCTATATGTAGAGTGTAATGGGTATAAATGCACATATTTCTATTGATGACTGATGATGATGTATTGAACAACCTTAAATCACTAATTATGTCATTTGCAGACAAATAGCTATAGCAATTACAAGTCATACGATTTTAAGTTGTGTAGTACCTCCAAGCACTTGTTGCAAGAGCAAGCCGTTAATGCTTATTTTGCCCTGGACAGTACGTCAGATGTTGCAGTATGTAGGCTTGGAAAAATTATTTATACTGAGAAGAGTAGTCCACTTCGTGGTGCAGTTATGGTCATGCAGATTAATATCAGGTGGTGAAGTTTGTAACTGATTTGTGTGAGTACTGTTCGAAGTAGAGAAATGTCAACTATGTACTAAGGCAACAGTGTATCAAGAAGTTGGTGAAAAGCTATATTACTCCCTTGGTACTAAAGATGTATGTTAGGATGCCATCAACTTATTTAACAAAATTGCTACAACACTGATTAGATTTCAAAGCTATGCAACAGGCATTGGATGCTGTAAGAAATGAAAAGAAGAATTGAAGACAAGAAAATTGTTGGGCACATGGGATGTGTATTGGATCAAGAGCGAGAGGAGGAACTCAACAACATTTTTGACATATCATGGAGACGATATGGCATATCAGTATCTCATTTACACCACTTAGTATAACATTTTGATGAGCGAAAGGACCTACCACATCAAGAAACAGAAAAAATATGACCGGCAAGAACAGGGTAAAATAGTTTAGGAAGCGGTAATGAAACATAATCCTTAGGAAACCAGATTCAACTTCATCTGATTTTCATTTTTCGTCATCTCTGTTTATGGCCACTCTGGTAAACAAACTGGGCTAAGTCTGTATTTTGCAGAGTACTTAAGATCACTTTTCTACTGAAAAAAATCTGTTGTATATAATAATATAATTGTTATATAGTTATGTACGTGAACAATTTATACAGATATATTTCATGTGATTATCTATGCCACGACGTCAGAGGAAAGGCGGGCGTGGACGAGCGGCTCTAGGCGCTTCAGTCCGGAACCGCGCTGCTGCTGCAGTCGCAGGTTCGAATCCTGCCTTGGGCATGGAGGGCATGGATGTGTGTGATGTCCTTAGGTTAGTTAGGTTTAGGTAGTTCTAAGTCTAGGGGACTGATGGCCTCAGATATTAAGTTCCATAGTGATTAGAACCATTCGAAATATTTGAACCTTAAGGTGGCCATTTTACTCAGCTTTCCACTACTGTATACCATCAGATCCTCTCTTCTTCTCAACCAAATAATATCGTCGAAATATTATTTCGGAGTCAGCAGTGGAAAGATTTACTTCCGTTACAGGTGCCACCAAGCAAGCATCGGCTACGGAATTAAGATTTTATGATCTCTTATTTAGTAGTGAATCTTTTCACGTTCAGCCTTCATAGGGACTGAAGCTTAATTCAGTTACAAACGTAACAGAAATCAACAGCTACACGTCTGCTCGTCATTTAATAAAAACTAGGAAAAGTTCGAGTAGGTCTCACACACTCAGGGTTCCTTACAAATTGGATTATCATTCAACCTGGCAATGAGAATCTCAACGATATTTGTCTGTTATCGATGTCGATACTGTCAAGACATCGGTTACGGGAATTCCAAGACCGTACAACAACATAGTTTCTTAAACCAGCCAGGGGATAGGCTACAAAAAGAAACGAGCAGGCGTCTCCAGTTTATATATGTAGAGAGAGAAGGTTTAATAAATTGTTCTTTTTATTCACTCACCTAAAAATGACCACAATGTATATTTGATACCTGTGTCCATTACTCTTCGTCTTTTATGCTTCTGATGGATGATGAATGCAAAGTACGGTCTAATGAGAGAAATAAATATTATATGTGATACAATTACAATTTAACAATATTCAGATTTTTACTACTTGTACTATGTAACCTTGCAACTTGCCGAATTTCATGTTTCTAGGTCACCGGGAAGTACTCCTATAGCTTTTGATGAGTTTTGGGGTATCAGATTATGTGACATAAATTGGGAAAACTTTTGATTGCATTGACTTGGAAGGTTTAATCCTTTACACCGGCAAGGGACCATATACTTCATATTGTGACATAAACGTGAACTTCGTATGCCAACTTATTCAATTGAAAAAAAGGTCTTAACAGACAGATAGACAGGCAGACGGATAAAAAATGGCAAAAAATATTTTTTCTTATAATATACTTACATGTTTCAATTTTCGGATATTTTTTCCTTTACTTGTACTGTGAAACCCTGTTCCTTGCCTAATTTCATAATTCTAGGTCAACGGGAAGTACCTCACAGGGTCTGCTGCGTTAGTGTGAGGCTATCAGAATATGTGACATAAATGGTCGTAACTTTTGATTACATTCACTTAGAGGCTCCCGTGTTTTATATCATCTTCCTGAGAAAAAGACGAGCAACCAAGCTCTCCTGTAAGAGTTCTGTTTTAACAGACTGAGGCACGGAATCTTAAAAATAAATGGATGTGCAAACTAACCAAGGAAAAATGTTTTGAAAACTTGCAGTAGTGGTATGCTGGGTGAATAACTCTTTTTTAGGATTGCGTATCTCATTCGATAAAAGCAGAATACTTACAGGATCAATTTCGAGTCCGTCAGTACGTCTCTCTTTCCGACTGTTAAGTAACCTTTTTCTCAAGAACGGTTAGACGTAACAACTTGTAGTTAATGCCACTTACTAAGGTCTACCGTCTCTTGGCAGCGTAAAAAATTGAAACTTCATGTAGTTACGTCACAGAGAACAAACTATTTCTTTTGCCCTTTGTCATCCGACTTCAAATTTGATACAAAAATCTTCTCGACAATCTTGGAACTCCCAGAACTAGTGTTTTGTCGGTATCAATGCCGGTAATAGGTAAAAATCGTCGATATTCTCGATTTCGGGATGATGGACTATCTACGTATGTAATTAAGTTTGTACTGAACCCTCAGAGCGCGAGGCCTACGCGTACGTGGCCACTTTTTTTTATGTATATGTGTTTGATGGATATCGTCAGAGGAAGCAACATTAAATGATTCTGCTCCAACACTCACTCTGTCTGATGTGCCATATAGCCTGCGTGACAGTACGTCTAATTGTTTCTTTAACGACCAGTGTACAATTACAATATCATTTATTCGAGAAAGTTCAAGGACATACTATTATCATTCCTGCAGTAAAGTGTGATAAAAATAACTACAATTATATGAGTAATACTTGCCGACTGAAATTTTGTCATTTAAATCTGATCGGAATAATTCTGGCATCGGCAGTGTCGCATCACTGTTGCAGCACGAAATTTCCTTTGACTCTGCTTTGAGCAACAGAAGCTTTGGATCAAGCTAACGTACTATTCCAGTTACAAAACTTACGAAAGTATCTGATTACCAAATAAGTTGATTTAGGAGAAAAACATCGTGGTCAAAAACAGAGTTCAAATACTGTGGTTAATAAATTTTCCTTGCTTAATAAACGTTATTGTATTCCATAAAAAGCTGCTGCATTGTCTACATTATCCGTCCAAGGCGGCATCAGTTCCATGATCATCATCAGCCGTTGAAGTTTTACTTTAACAGCGAACCTGACAAGGCAAAAACTAAACGTCGTCGGCTGAAGGTCATAGTGGAACACAAACCGGCTTCTGCAGATAACATAGACAATGCAGCAGCTTGTGACGGAATACAGTGACTTTTTTTAGTACATTGATGCCGGAGAACAGTGCACATGCTAAATATTTAAATTACATTTACCTGGTTGACGATTATCGTACAATGCACCATATCTCTCCCTCTGCCTCCATCTCCCCCCCCCCCTCTCTCTCTCTCTCTCTGTCACACACACACACACACACACACACACACACACACAGACACACACAGCAACTTTATGTCTGTCCTCCACGTAGTTCCACGTAAGCCCCCGAGATAGCGTTCGCTGCCTGCGAAACGGTGCGACCGCTGTGAAGTTCATATGTTAGCTCTAGTGAATGAATTTCTGAATTTCGTCACTCAGTTTTGACCCTAACGTTCAAAGGAATTTTATCGGTAGATGGACAGTCATGGTTTCCTCAGCGCAATCGGTGCGGCCTGTAACTTCACGGATAACGTTGTTAACAAATTCAAGACGTATGAGATTCCCCACTTGTTTCAAAGGAAGTTCCGTTTGACACGATACAATTCCCATCATGAAATTTTTGTTCCTTCATAGTCACATTTCTTTCGGGATTGTGACTATCGATGTCGTCATTCGGTAGTCCGGAAAAGGACCATATTTAGCGTCTACAGACTCGAAGACTAAACCTGTGCTGCAGGTACTACCGTACCAGTATGGTAATTAACAACGAAAACAATTTTAGAGCTAAAATCCTGCAACACGGCTTTTAAGGTTTCTTATGTTATCACATAAAGCTTTCCTATACAAATTACGACCACTTGAACCGACGATAGAATTGAGAATGTTAAGATACTGAAGACGATTTATTACCACCCTATGAGCAAGTATATTATTTAAAATAGAGAACAAATGTTTCACTTCCACACAAAAATCAGTATTTAATTTTCTTTAAAAGGGTATTATGACTATAAACAAATAACTTTGTCAGGCAAATGCAAGATGACAGAAATAAATGTCAACCAAGCAAATATTACCTACATTGAAATTAAATCGAACACGTTCTAAAGTAATTAACATTAAAACGATTTTTAAATAATCTTCTTGGCTGACGTGTTTTTATCCATACTTCATGCTAATGAAACTACAGATACCTTCTTAGCTTCGCTGTCTCAAAATATCACTTTCAATAGTGAAAAAAGTGAAGCCGTTGAAAATAGCATCTAACTAGAATATATGAAGCCCATTCTTGATCAAGTTCAACTATGAAAAATGTGTTCCTATTGCTGGTTGTGAACATTAGTGACAGGTGCGTTTTTACATCGACCTAAAGATAAATTTAAGCCTTTTGACGTAAAAGTTAAATTTAAAAATTTATCAAGAAACAGTTGATTTCTCGTCAAGCCAATTCATTCCAGCCACTACTTAAGATACTAAAAGGAAAACAATCTTTAACGCCTTTTGGGTCCCAGTTTCAATGAAACGATATATGAAGGAAATCCGCTTCCCGCGAAAACAAACTCATCTCAAACCGCCAAAATTACGACAGTTGTTTTTTGCGATTTTGCCAACTAAAGTGCTAGGTGTTTGACTAGGTGTCACCGGAAATTTGAGGTGGAGGAACGTGAGGTCTGAAAGGCCAAATGTGAAAAATTCTACCCTATGAATCCATCCCATATAAATACATCTATATGTCTTATTTATACTATCTATTACAAGGGTCTCCGCATCACGGCATTATAACAAACAACAAATGTCGAAGTAGTGATACCTATCGATCGCGAGGGGCTCCGAACGATGTTTATCGACCGCGTGACTCTCATGTCTGCAACATGGACACTGTTTATGAAATTACATTGAAATCCAGACCATTAGCTGTTTACAGGCGTTGATAAATATCAACGGGGACACTTGACTGTGTTGACTTGAGCGACTACAGAAGATGAACGTTTACTAATTTACCAAAAATTACAAAGGAAACTAGTAATTTCACTTCTTTCGCTTGTCAGCCAAGTCTTTCGTGAATTATTCCGCAGTCTGTGTCAGTAAGGGTACTGGAAGAGGTACCGTTCGTCACAGCCGCCCGGTCAGCCTACTCTTATAATCGGTGATATGACAGATTTACAAGAGCGCTCTGTGCCCTGCGCCGAGCGGTTCTAGGCGCTTCAGTTCTAGGGGACTGATGACCACTGCAGTTAAGTCCCATAGTGCTCAGAGCCATTTGAATTTGTGCCCTGCGTGTAAACAGATGGGTCGTCCGTCCGTGGAGACAAATTCCACAGAATGATTTACAAATTCTTATTGGAATTCTTCATTCTTCAGGGTGTTGCAGGACTTAAAGCTGTCTGTTATAACGTTGGTCTCTTGCAAGATGAAGTGCCTTATGAGAGACACTAAAGTTTCCTTGCCCCTCGAACGTACTCGAAATATGAAGCACTTCAGCGATTGTCCTCCTAAGGCTCCGAAGATCCATATGTTTTCAGTTTTGTTTTTTTGTGGTCTTTTTTTTTTTTTTTTTTAATTTTCGAGTGTATGTGTAAGATTCGTCTGTTTGAGCTGTCTTTTTGTCCACCAATAGGAACAGTGATATTCGTGACTGTCAGACTTCCCGACAGAGCCTGTAATAGTCATAACTCATTCTGAAGCCGTTACTTGTAGGATATAGTGTCGTACTCAACATGAGACTAAAATAGTGCTCTCTTCGATTATCAGCTTAGAACCGTCGAAGCATGCTGTTTTCTTCATCAGTCTCCGTTCCTGACACCGCTCGCAGTACAAGGGAAACCAGCATCGGCGTCTTTCTCACAGCTGACCCCATGACAATTCACATAAATTCTGAAATCGTAATTTCTCACCAGTTCATATTCCCAACAAAAATTCAAACAAGATTGCACACCACACAATTGGGGAATTAACTTTCGCCAGGTAAGAGTAACGGGATACGAGACTTCAATTCATTCACTTCTATTCACAACGATAAATGTTACACGGTGTTCCCTTGGCAACACTCTAAACTCTTTCCAGGAGTGTATTTGATGCATTTCGTCGTTCGATATACACAGGTGTCCAAAAGTAAAGCAACAAAGTGATATTTCCCCGTGATATGGGGACAGCTGTGTGAAAGACGCCGATGCTGGTTCCCCATCTCACTTGTACTCCACTTTACTTCACGATGTAATCATACAAACTGTCAACGGATGTGCGTACGATTGTGATCTGCATGGAAGATGGCATTCTGGTCAGTGGACTAACACGCCAACGTTGATGTCACAGCACCTCTAAAACGAGGTAGTGTTTGCCCGGTAGTCCCACATCCACAACAGCCGTATACACAGTCACAGAGCAGTATGGTACAGAGAAGACCCCTACCAGACTCTCTACTGCGGAGGATCACAGGAACAGTGGAAGCAGGACAGTCGCAAACTGATTTGGGCCGACGGCTACATGTAAATCGCTCTGTTGTTTCTCAGTCGTGGCGACGGTTTATAGAGACCGAAGCTATGTCCTGAAGACCAGGATAGGGACGATCACGTTTGACATCAGAGAGAGGACCGTTTTTGGATGTATGGGAACAACGATATCGCTTTAGCACTGCGCGGCAATTGGCATCTGACCTCGCAGCATCCACTGGACGTGTTATATCGAGACAAACGGTGTATAGAAGCCTTCGGCAGAGTGACCCTCATGCTGTCGGAGACCTGCTGCATTTTGCACCTCTGACGCGTCTTCAAAAAAGAGAACGCTAAAACATGTACCTGGCTGGTAGAACAGTGGGCCAATGTTCTCTGCACACGTGAGTGCCAATTTGAACCAGTGACTGATTCTCGACGGATTCGCATCTGTAGTGAACGTGGAACGCGGTTTCTGGATACAAACATTGCGATAACAGACCGATATCAAGGAGGATCTCTAATAGTGTGGGCGGGATTATTTTGACCAGTCGAACACCTCTCCATGAAATTGTATGGGTGAATCACAAGACTTAAGTGCAGGGAGGCATCGTGACGAGATCTTGGGACCTCATGTGCGGTTACTGCTAGGAGCTATGGGCCAGACATCGTACTGATGAACAACACTGATCGAGCTCATAGAGCATAGGTGGCTGACGTTTCCTTGGAAACGGAATATATTGCACGCACGGCGTGGCCTGCTCGCTCTCCCGATTTGCATCCCTCGGATGCATTAGAGAGGCGCGTTGCATCACATCAGCATCAACCAACACTGGCGAGTTGCTCTGAAGCTTTATTGGCCCAAAATGACACTGATGACATGACTTACAGTCTCGTCAGGCCTATATTGTCGCCGGAGATCCACACACCCCATTTTGAGCACATTAACTAGTTGTCTAAATGTGTGTGCAAATCCGATAAGTTGGAAAAAACGAAGAATACGATTGTCTACCGCTATGAATTTTAAATTTGTGTACTTTCCATGTTTTTACATTGTTTCAACTTCACTATCACCTGTTTATAGTCTTTTGTATCAAAATAAAGGTAAACTTGCAAAATTTCCGTTTGTTGCTTTAATTTTGGACACCATTGTGTATATCATTCGGAGCCCCCCCCCCCCCCCCCCCGATTTGTGACACTTGTCTGCATATACCCCTCTTAAGATTATAAGGGACGGCGCATCCCAGCATTAAAACAAAGACTCATTTTTCTTACATTTTTGCAGTGTGGGCCCTTACCTTATTCCAGATAGCCTGCGCGAAATGCTGCCCCGTGTCCGGTCACAAATGAAGTTACTAAGATGGATGGTATAAGAGTGAGTTTTGATTTCCAGTAAAGAAACGGTAATTCATTGCTTCCACATAGCGTTAGGGCATAGCAGGAAGATAACACGAGGAAGTTTCGGACACTCCCAAAAGAATTGCTTGTTTACTGTTGTACAAGAAGACCCCAACTCTTTGAGAACAACGCCACTGCTGTCGAAGCAGCGGTTTAACCCAATCTCCACTCTTTATTTCTGAAGCGCAGCATTTAGGGCCTTGAGGATTTTTGGGGCCCCATTATGATCGACGTCTTTCTTGTGGATTTTCTTCCGTATAAGTTCGAAGGGAGCCTCTCTTGAGTTACAACTCTAAGTAGTTGGTAGAGTGTGTGTGCTGAAGCTTGTTCTGCTGCAGCTAGCGAAATACTGTAACGATAAATTGGCCACTGTGCACAAAGGACAACGACACAGCAGAGCTCAACTTGATAGTACACCGGGCTGTCTTTATCCTACCGAATCATAAAAAAAACTGTGCTACCAGGTGCGAGTCTTATATTGGAGGTCAGATCTGCTTTTGATAAAATTATTTGTTTATTCTAAAGTGGAACAAGATGAGTCAAAAAGCTATTTTCCTTCAATGGAATTTCTACTTCTACTTTTTACGAAACAGCGGTGAATTAGAATAACTCTGCTCGTAGGAGATTCTCATTTTGCTCTTAAATTCAGCAAGTATTAAGCAAACGTTGACAATGGAAGATACAATTAATCTGCTTTTGGAAGTATCTTAATTTGCTCTTAAACTGAGCAACTACGAGAGCTTTGTGGAAAGTAAGGAACGATCGGTCGCGAAATGGAAACCGCAGTTAAAACCAAAACCCTTTTATTGCTACAGTTAGATTCATCTTCAAACTACTGCTCTACATTCTCGCCGCTCCGACTTATGCATCTGTCGTAGCATTGTACCTACTTTTCAGTACCCTCGTCATAGAAGGAAGTCCCCTGTGCTTTCCTACAGATATCTACGCAGCTATGAAGCTCATTGTCTGTCCCAAAATGTTGTCTTCGTAGCCAGCGCTTCATTTGAGCAAATATGGTGGATGATCAATCAATTCCAATCTAAAACGCTGAAGGAGCTTCCTCATTTCCCCAGCGGGATGTGGTCGAGAACTGTCATGAAAACGTATGACAGTTACGTTATGCTGGTTGCATGAAATCGGGTGAAATGTCACAACAGGCACCCATACCTGGTGCGAGACATTGTTTTCAAGGCTCACTGTGCGATCGGAACTGAGAAAAACAACGTGACTCTAGAAACACCGTCCGCATCTCGTGGTCGTGCGGTAGCGTTCTCGCTTCCCACGCCCGGGTTCCCGGGTTCGATTCCCGGCGGGGTCCGGGATTTTCTCTGCCTCGTGATGGCTGGGTGTTGTGTGCTGTCCTTAGGTTAGTTAGGTTTAAGTAGTTCTAAGTTCTAGGAGACTGATGACCATAGATGTTAAGTCCCATAGTGCTCAGAGCCATTTTTGAACCTAGAAACACTGCTCAACACATCATCGCAAAGCTTCATAGGGTTTTCACTGTGCTTTCCATTTCGCGAGCGATCGTTCCTTACTTTCCGAAGAGCAGTCGTTTCAAAAAAAATCTCTGACACCGGACGAAATAAATCAATTGGACTTCGAATTAATTTGACTGAATGGATGAGATTAACACCTTCGGAGGACCCCTACGGAAGGAAGACTGTATGACATCAACAGCACCTTATCTGTGTAACTCTCTGGTGCAAACTGCAGTTAAGTTAGCAATTACGCTACACATGCAAATGTATAAAAAGCGAAATGCTCAGATTACGGAACATTCTACAGCGAACTCACCTCTGCTAATGCAGCCACAGCTTCCGTCTCTCTCGGTCAGCTTGTGCGTCACTCGAACCGCTGTCCCCGGCTTCCCGAAAGAATTCCCTCCTCCTGCTCAGTTCCCCGCCTCTCAAAATACCATAGATGGAGGAGCTGAATGAGTACCGTTGCGAATCTGACGCCCGACAAATGGCACAAAAATCTGATGGCTAACAAATGCAAAAAAAAAAGAAATTGTGGAAAGACAACAAACTTCCAACCTTCAGCGGTGGGTCGGTTCTGAACTTCCGATTGGCCGAATCGTCCACGCATTGCGCTAGGCAAACTGAAGCAATACATCTGGCTGAATCACGGCTTTGGGGCGAAACAGAAGCGTTGCTACAGCGTTCTAAGGGACGCCAGCGCTGAGGAGCTTCGTTGTCGTACTTACCTCCTGTGCTGCAGTACCATACGCCGACTGCTACCTCCTTGGCGCCGATCGTCAACACACAGAATGCGGTAGGATGCAGCGTTCAAACTGAAGCAAAAGGTCGGCCACCCACCATGGAAGTGTGGTTGAGGCGCTGAGACTTACCAATGGGTTCTTTGGTCGCTACAAAGAGACCCTCACTGCGGCAGAAGAATTATCTCCTCCAATGACCGAGCGCGGGCAGCGCAGCGTGTAATATGTAGAATGTTGAAGAGCCGCCCACATTTCTGAACTGTTTATTGTAGGGTCGTTAACTTTATTGTATTCATTTAAACAAGAATAAGAATAAGTTAAAACAATAGTACTTGTATCTAGTACCAACTGCTATTAACTCCTGAACAATAAACCAGCAACAACAAGACCTGGCAACTCTAGTACAAGCTGAAAACTGCTAGGCTGAAACTCCAAGTAATAGTACTGACGGTGGAAGCCTAAAAGGTACACCATCGATTAGGACGACTTACAGAATTACGATAATATAAATCTTAAAGCCAGACAGATTCAATAAGCCAGATCAGAGAAACTGTACACTCAAATCAGTTCTCTCTTTACAAGCTGGTACTCAAACGTAAAAAGGATCACTTTAAACTTAGGACAAATAACATTCAATTCCGACCCATGATAACAAGAACAAATGAACTGGCATAAGTAAGTCATCATCAAATAATAAATAATCAACTCCTTCCATAACTGTCAGAAAGAGTACCAAGCAGCAAGTAAGATACGGTCTGCAGCCCGATGGGGAGTAAAGTTCCAGCAGCTAACGCTGAACAGACTGGGATCTATGTGAAAATCAGCTCCGCAGCACAAGTTCGCAGCAACAAACAGTGTTCTGAAACGAGCTCACCATCTTCAGTTCCTTTTGATTGAACAGGGGCTGTCCCAAGTGGTAACTGGTACAACGGTTCTGCTTTGTCTGTGTCCCACATCCTGGCCATTCCTTCGCATGTTGTACAGCCGTCCACATGTACTGTCTACACGTTCGAGCTGGCACCGACGTTGGCGTCGTGCACTCGGGCATGTAACACTCTGAAGGTCATGATCATGTTTGGTATGTGGAGCGCTCAACTGCGCGGTCATCAGCGCCCGTGTAAAATCCCAATCTTTACACGGTCCAGTCTAGCCACTTTCACGAATGATGATGATATGATGAGGTCAACACCAACACCCATTCGCTGTGCAGAGAAAATCCCCGGGAATCGAACCCAGTACCCGTTGATACAGAGACAGCAACGCTAGCCACTAGACCACGAGCTGCGGGCACACTACTATGAGGGTGCCCGCTCTGCTAGTCCGCTCGGGATGGACTCGGCGCCCTCGTTGGCAGCTGGAACCTTCCATGCCGATACTTCACCACATGAGCTCTTTACAATTGTAAACGGGGCAGAATTTGCTGCGGGCACCCTCTCTGGTGACACGTGCGAAGCCATTGCTAAAGGGCCTAATCACTATCAATGTCGTTAAGAGCCGACATGGTTCAACTAGTTATTGACAAATTAGCCTTGCTCTAAAGTTTCATTGCCAGGTTGCTTTACCCTTCATCATCTATATCCCGAGTCTAGAAAACACACATATACACACACACATCCACACACACACACGCTGAAATACATACTTACTTGCACACATGCACGCACATACAACCTGTATTCAAACACCGCAAAGGCATTTCAATAACTTATAGATACGATTATTAACATTGCTGTTCGAAAAGACAGACTGTATAGCAAACAGGTATACGAAAGTTGAATTTATGTTAGTACTGTTACCGTTGGTTGAAAACATCATATGCAGTAGACTGCCAACAGACATGAACCGCCGGCCGAAGTGGCCGTGCAGTTCTAGGCGCTACAGTTTGGAACCGAGCGACCGCTCCGGTCGCAGGTTCGAATCCTGCCTCGGGCATTGATGTGTGTGACGTCCTTAGGTTAGTTAGGTTTAATTAGTTCTAAGTTTTAGGCGACTGATGACCTCAGAAGTTAAGTCGCATAGTGCTCAGAGCTATTTGAAGAAATGAACCTATACGTCTCATTAATGGATTTTGACTTAGCTTTCTGATTTCTTATATGTGGTACCCAAAAGAGCTTGTTGTCCCGGAAACGTTGCCTAATCTTCTTTAGAACAAATTCTGTTCTCTACTTCAGTTATGGTGGACGGGAAACAAGCTTGCAAGACAAAGACGATGGTCCGTTGGTAACAGAAAGCCAGTGCGTAGTGTTATTACAAGCTAAAAGAGGATTGTAGTAATCCAACAATAGAGAACACCGCACTGTCTGCCTCCCGCTCACTCTCCACCGGTGGACATTCTCTTCTTGGTTGCCACGGAGCTCAGAAAACTTCATGGTAAACATCGTGCTCGGAACCGACACATATACTTGAAACAGTGACGAGGCAACTTGAACACTATGAAAGGGGGAAGACTGTAGGATGCAGACTTCCCATGAGTGGCGACACGTCTGCCACCAGCTTCTGCTGCAGCATGGTCCAGCGCAGTGACAAAGAGAGAGTGCATTATGCAAATTATATCAATACTGTAACATCAGATTCGAATCATTCAGATAATTATCTTTCGTTAATTTTAATCTTCAGTTATTTGCTGTAGAACTAATTTTCACTGACGACTTGGGATCCCCGGCAGCTTGCCTAACCAGTGGGCTATGGGCTCCAGAAAATCGATGAATTTCCTGGGTACTAATTTTATTAAATCTACGATATCTTAAGATGGCGAATACTGGCAGGGGATGGCCAGTCGTTAGTTTCAAATACGGGTCACGGCTACTTGCTGCGAAGTGCCCTCCGTTTTCACAGAAGTTGTCGCATCTTCAGCAGACAGAGCCGCTGGGCCACGGGCTCTGACGGCAGCTAACGGGAGCTAACGTAATCGCAGCGCTGGTTACGTCGGCTACAGGGCCCCTTTCTCGTCGGCGGAAGCTTACTCTGTCTAGGGCTCCTCCGCCAAAAACGTGACAAGAGATGCCGTGATAGCCATATTTCCTACTAGCTGCTCTACCTTAACCGAGATAAGCAGCTACGACGGTCGTGAGTTCTGACTTCGGGACCAGACACCATTATAGCGCTAATCGTTCAGTACGCAATAGAAAGGGCGGTATAGATGATACCGCAGTAGTTACCCTAGTTTCCGTTACCTTCCAGGCTAATGAACAAAGTTCTCCATCTTCCCTCTCCTTGCATTCTCTTGTAGTTCTAGGGCTGGACCGTTTTCATTCGACGCTTTTCGTATGATTGTATGTTTTATATTTTATGTTCTTGTATTGCAACAAGAACCAATACGAACTGGCGTTTATAAATTTACCCTCATACACTTGTATCAGACTCCCTCACCAGATTATTATGTGCTATTGGAGGAATAATATAGCAGATTTCAGCAAAACAGCTTCCCTTTTTTGCTCTATTCATTATGTTAAGGAATCATCAGCTGTATGCTTACTAGAAGAGAAGTAGTTCGATGCCAGCCATGGTCTAGCAGCAGCCAACAGGTAAGTGAAAAACCTCACCACTTTCAGGAAAACGGAAAAATCATCTGCACAAGCAATTAATATGCTACAGCTCTTCAAATTAACGTTCATGAGCATTCGCGCCATCGTCCATAGAAGCAAACAACCGATACAAGACATCGTCATAAACCCTACCCTTGAATTTGTGAAGGGATGTCGCACTACCAAGTACTACAATAGAGTTCAGCTGAAAAACTAAATAAATAATGGACCACATCTGACAGGTGTCGCTTGCACATGGAACCTGGCTGCTACACTATGTGATCAAAAGTATCCGGATATCCCCAGAAACAAACGGTTTTTATATTAGATGTATTGTGCTGCCACCTACTGCCAGATACTCCATATCAGCGACCTCAGTAGTCATTAGCCATCGTGAGAATGCAGAATGGGGCGCTCCGCGCAACTCATGGACTTCGAAAGTGGTCAGGTGATTGGCTGTCACTTGTGCCATACGCCTGTACACGAGATTTCCACAATCCTAAACATCTCTAGGTCCACTGTTTCCGATATAATAGTGAAGTGGAAACGTGAAGGGTCACGTACAGCACAAAAGCGTGCAGGTCGTGCTCGTCTGTTGACTGCCAAAGACGGCCGACAGTTGAAGAGGGTCGTAATGTGTTATAAGCAGACATCTATCCAGACCATCACACAGGAATTCCAAACTGCATAAGAATCCACTGCAAGTAGTATGACAGTTAGGCGGGAGGTGAGAAAACTTGGATTTCATGGTAGAGCGGCTACTCATAAGCCACAGATCACGCCGGTAGATGCCAAACGACGCCTCGCTTGGTGTAGGGAGCGTAAACATTGGACGATGTAACAGTGGATAAACGTTGTGTGGAGTGACGAATCACAGTACACAATGCGGCATAGTGTGGGTGTGGTAGATGCACGGTGAACGTCATTTGCCAGCGTGTGTAGTGCCAAAAGTAAATTCGGAGACGGTGGTTTTATGGTGTGGTCGTGTTCTACATGGAGAGTACTTGGACCCCTTGTTGTTTTGCGTGGCACTATCACAGCACGGCCTACAATGGTGTTTGAAGCACCTTCTTGCTTCCCACTGTTGAAGAGCAATTCGGGGATGGCGATTGCGTCTTTCAATACTATCGATCAGATGTTCATAATGCACGGCCTGTGGCGGAATTGTTACACGACAACAACATCCCTGTAACGGATTGGCCTGCACAGAGTCCTGATGTGAATCCTATAGAACACCTTTGGGATGTTTTGGAACTACGACTTCGTTACAGGCCTCACCGACCGACATCGATACCTCTCCTCAGTGCAGCACTCCGTGAAGAATGGGCTGCCATTCCCCAAGAAAAACACCTGATTGTTGGGATGCCTGCGAGAGTGGAAGCTGGCATCAAGGCTAAGGGTGGGCCAACACTATATTGAATTCCATCATTACCGATGGAGTGCGCCACGAACTTGTAAGTCATCTTCAGCCAGGTGTCCGCGTACTTTTGATCACACAGTGTGTCTTCTTAACACAGACCGAAATGGACAAAATTTGAGAAACACAGGAGGTGACGATTGCCATCAGGTCTAAAATACTGCTGGTAGGTCGCTGGTTAGGCCAACAACAATGATAACTATAAGGAATTGTTAACTGTGAGTCAGAGGGGTGTTATTAGCCCATTCTTCCTAAGGTACGATTTCTATAGCTGTTCTACTGATGTGGTGCATCGTTCATAAACAAATTTTGTTATCACCAAGTGCTTTGTTCCTATGTGCACTATCAGAACAAAAGGTCCAGCTCCTACACTTATTGACATACCACACCACTAAACGTTTTCCTTTCGTTGAAAGTCCTCATTCAAACCATTGTCACTGTGAACAGATATTGCAACTCCCTTTTTATGCGTGAACACACAAAGCTAGATTTACGAAACATCTATTGGTAAAACACCTTCAGTCATGTTGACTGCTAAGAAGTAAGATAATTTATAATGATAAAACTGTTCCAGACTGAGTGACAGCGAACAGATAAATTCAATAATTAAAACTATATGTCAGTACAATAAAAGAAGTAAAATTATGAACGAAACACACACAACAGTCGTGCAATATTCTACAATAATTACCGGTGTCATCATGTACGAAAATAAGTGTGTGGTGCCCTGAAATTTTGTTGGATCAAGTATTTTTAAACTAGTGCACCTATTGAGTAGGTCCATTTCGAGACGTGGAAGAAAGGTCAATGTTAGGATTAGAAATAAAACGAGTGCGATTATTTTAGTGTAAATATGATGTAAGACTGTTTAATTAAGATAAAAGATGTGACACTTAACTAATGAACTACAGTCAAATTAAAAGTGTGGTATATAGAAGAAAGTAACTGAACAATGAAGTTTGGTGATGTATTCCAAAGACGTGGCTGAACAAAATAATCTTGTTTTAAATAGGTCCTAAATCACAAAGTAATAAGATGTAATAGTGGTATTAAGCAGTGAAGCAGCTTTGTTTATACACATTTTTTAAATACAACTAGAGAAATTATACTCACTGAAATAAAGGGAAATGGGGCTTATCTGTAAGAGGGGTAATTTACAAATATGGGAATGTGTGTAGTATCTGCAGTTAGAGCTAGTAAGTAAGGGGATTGCGTCTGGTATTTCAGTACTAAGCTAAGGTTGATCGGCATGTGTATTTTAATTTCCAAAATTTCAAGATAGTTCATCTTTCTTCCTTTGCAGATGTGATGTTACTCTTCATGTATCACCTTGTAACTGCGGCCTCTCTTAAAAAGGTGGTCTGCAAAAGTAGAGTTTTCTTTCCTAGGTTTCCAAGCTCTGTGGTGTTTCTTCAAGCGGGTTCATATCAACCTGTCAGACTGACCTACACAAACCTTGCCACAATTACAAGTAATTTAATGTATATCATTTAATCTTCTCCAAAGCTAGAGTGCAGTCTACCATTGGGCAGAAAGTGTCCAACTGTACTGGGTGCATAAAATGATGTTTTTACTTTCCTGGAATAAAGCTTTGTAGCTACATCCAGTGAGACTTTTCATAAGTATCGAATTGTGCACCATTTATTGCGTTCTTGAAGTGATGGAAACGGCAAAGCTGGTTGGATGTTGGCGTGCTGCTGTCGTGATGTACGCAAAATGTTTGGAGAATGGTGGGACAACGAAAAGGTGACAAGATGGTGGGTGTCTACGCCTCTTCACGGTAGATCGAGGTCGGAGACACGCCCACTCTGAAAAGCAAGCATTGTTGCGGGCGGTGATCTGTGGCAGATTTGACGACAGACAGTGCAGGTGTGAGGCAAGTGTCTCGGTGCACACCGTTTAACGTATATTGTTGAATACGGTGCATTCACTGCAGCAGACGGCCGCTACGTATTCACATTTTGATCGACGAACGACACTTTTGGAGTGGCAACGATATCATCGAGACTGGACTATGGACGAATTGAAACGTTTCGCCTCGTCAGGTGAATCACTTTCTGATTAGACCAGTTCGACAGTTGCGCCTGATATACTGTTTTGCAGGCGAATGGCTACTTGAAACGCACACCGCGCCGGAGACGCAGATCGATGGGGAGAGCGTATGCGGCTGGGGACATTCACGAGGGCTTCTGTGTGACCTGAGGTAATCAAAGGCATCATAACAGCTATGGACTAGATGAATGTATTCGGTAGGAAAAAAAGAGCCTAAGTCGCAATGACGGCAACCGATTTATTGACACGCTTCACCGTTTTGAGGCATCTTCTTGAATCTGTTTAGCTTGTGCAGGTAATGCATTAGTCATAGGTAGACAAAATTTATGGTGTGCACTTTCGACGAAGGCATGAAGGTATGCTTAGATCTCCATGCCTTTTCCAATGTTGTACATTGAAAGTTTTGGTACTTATGGCTAATGTGTTATCCGCAGTTCCTAAACAGATTTTGAAGAGGCCTGAAGAAGGCTAAACGCATATATAAAGCGTCTGTCGTCATTGAAACGCAGACTGTTTTCTCCCACTAAAAATATATTGCGGTTGCTGCACCATGGCCCTAGAGTTGGAGGTTTTATATACGTTATCAAGGAACTCAATAATTTTTCTTATTGGTAAATGTATAGATAATTATTCGCCTCTCAAACCAAAGATCCACTTGAAAAGTATTTAACAGACTGACAAAAGAAGCTTTACGCTCTTCCTTTATTAGTTTTAGTATTAGTGACCTTTTGTTGTTCTCAGGTCCTGGTTACACGACGTGCTGTGTAGTTAACTGTGCTAAATAATGGAAGCAACTTCAGAAACAGAACGACTTTCTCTCTTACGATAACATTGATCCCAGCTCCCATAACTCTGGAAGATTATTATACTTTAATTTTGTATGGAGAATTTAGATGGAGGCGACAATCTTCACGTCGCGACCGCCCCGGTCGTAGCTTCGAATCCGCCCTCGGGCACGGATGTGTGTGATGTCGTTAGGTTAGTTAGGTTTAAGTAGTTCTAGGGGACTGATGACCTCAGATGTTAAGTCCCATAGCGCTCAGAGCCATTTGACAATCTTCACGACAGCCCTGCTCGACAATAGAGGTACGTGAATGTGTTCATCTGTTTCCCTCCGTGGCCGCCAATGTCAGTTTCGATATATAGGTCGTATTTCCCGCGACATTCAGAACCTGCAATCATTCTTTTCATATAAATACGAAGCCCAATTATTTTCTTTCTTAGATGAATAAATGCATTTTAACGACAATTATTTTTACCCAGGTCACGGAGAGAGATAGTCCTTTAGAACGTACGTGCTTCTATCCCGATCGTACTTTCGCATACCACTGTTTGTGTACCGACGTAACTATACTTACGACCCATTTCCTTTAAAATATTCTTATTCTGAACCACTCACTCACGAATGTAAGTGTCCTCTTATTTTGTGTATTCAGTCGGGTGTATTCCTAAGTAACATTACTCCTGTATTCTTAAATAACATTACTCACTGCCTTATTTTCCACAATTGACTTTCGTCTGTGCAAAATATTTATTATGCGACGATCAGAGTAACACTCATTTCAAAATTACGACACCTGTTGACTAAGTTTCTAAGAATCTAACACGGCTGTTACAAAGTGAATATTCTTGCGGACGCCTGCACCACGATATGCTTGATATCTCTCCTGAGGGCGACGGTGTTTGACAGCTGGATAACTGTCAGCGTCATACACTCCTGGAAATGGAAAAAAGAACACATTGACACCGGTGTCTCAGACCCACCATACTTGCTCCGGACACTGCGAGAGGGCTGCACAAGCAATGATCACACGCACGGCACAGCGGACACACCAGGAACCGCGGTGTTGGCCGTCGAATGGCGCTAGCTGCGCAGCATTTGTGCACCGCCGCCGTCAGTGTCAGCCAGTTTGCCGTGGCATACGGAGCTCCATCGCAGTCTTTAAGACTGTAGGATACTACGCAGTGCCGTAGGGGACCGCACCGCCACTTCCCAGCAAATTAGGGACACTGTTGCTCCTGGTGTATCGGCGAGGACCATTCGCAACCGTCTCCATGAAGCTGGGCTACGGTCCCGCACACCGTTAGGCCGTCTTCCGCTCACGCCCCAACATCGTGCAGCCCGCCTCCAGTGGTGTCGCGACAGGCGTGAATGGAGGGACGAATGGAGACGTGTCGTCTTCAGCGATGAGAGTCGCTTCTGCCTTGGTGCCAATGATGGTAGTATGCGTGTTTGGCGCCGTGCAGGTGAGCGCCACAATCAGGACTGCATACGACCGAGGCACACAGGGCCAACACCGGGCATCATGGTGTGGGAGCGATCTCCTACACTGGCCGTACACCACTGGTGATCGTCGAAGGGACACTGAATAGTGCACGGTACATCCAAACCGTCATCGAACCCATCGTTCTACCATTCCTAGACCGGCAAGGGAACTTGCTGTTCCAACAGGACAATGCACGTGCGCATGTATCCCGTGCCACCCAACGTGCTCTAGAAGGTGTAAGTCAACTACCCTGGCCAGCAAGATCTCCGGATCTGTCCCCCATTGAGCATGTTTGGGACTGGATGAAGCGTCGTCTCACGCGGTCTGCACGTCCAGCACGAACGCTGGTCCAACTGAGGCGCCAGGTAGAAATGGCATGGCAAGCCGTTCCACAGGACTACATCCAGCATCTCTACGATCGTCTCCATGGGAGAATAGCAGCCTGCATTGCTGCGAAAGGTGGATATACACTGTACTAGTGCCGACATTGTGCATGCTCTGTTGCCTGTGTCTATGTGCCTGTGGTTCTGTCAGTGTGATCATGTGATGTATCTGACCCCAGGAATGTGTCAATAAAGTTTCCCCTTCCTGGGACAATGAATTCACGGTGTTCTCATTTCAATTTCCAGGAGTGTAAGAACACAATCGCGCTAGGTTGGAGGAGTATGAGAACATATTCAGATCGATGTCTTGGTCACTAAATTCACGTCTTGTAGACCCGATGGACCACAACTGAGGTACTATCAGCTGATAGTTCAGCATCCACAAGCCACTGGCCAGTAATTTCCGGGAATTACATGGCTCGTGCTTAGACATCTAGTGCCAGATTCCTGCGGAGAGTACCAAGGAAGTTTCGAATCCATGCCACGCAAAATCGATGCTGTACTCGCATTTAGTAGTCATAACGTTTTGGTTCACCCAGTCTAGTCTAGAAACAGTGCAGTAGTGTTTCTTTCAGATGAAGTTGTCCCAGACATTATGCAGTAGATATTCTACAGAGAAGCTGAAAAAACACTTTCAAAAACCATGTGTAAGATTTTCATATTCTCTTGCTTGCTACATAGAAAGTACTAGTCTGGAAAAAAATTAACAGTTCCATTCTTGAAGGATATTTTGATGTAGTTATATTTTGTATTGTGATGAGTTTTCGATAGAGGCTGTAGTTTTCGAATTAATCAACAAAAAGAAAAACCTACGCAAATGACATTCAAATGTGCTTTTCTTAATAACTCTAAGACTGTGGTCTCCAGCGGAAGCGGATCCCATATAAGCGAATCCCACTACACAATTTAACGTCATTAAATTTCCTATGGAATGGTCTTGTTCATTTTTTCTGTGGGACTGACAGTTTGTGCCTAGCAGGTGAGAGAATAAGAAACTCTCGCGGGTGGTCTTTGAAGGTGTTGTGGGCTGCGTAAACCCAGTTTTAGAGGTAGCTGACTCACCCTGTATAGTTCCTTGAAGATCCGTGACATACACCTCTACCTCGCTTTAACACTGTCAGAATAATGCTGGCCCGCTAATACAGGCCATCTTTGAGAAATAGAAATAACAGTCACACACTGAACATTTTTCTTCTTATTGCGTAAACGCCTTAAACTTTGCAGTAACTAACTAAGCTATTACGAAAGAGTGAATCTGAAGACCATCAGGTTGATTGCCCGCATTATATGGGCGCCGGATAAATCATTGGCAAAGTGCACTCTGGTGTTTTAATAGATCTGCCCTGTTACTTGCACATTTTACTCGTATTATACAGGGTGTCACAAAAAGGTACGGCCAAACTTTCAGGAAACATTCCTCACACACAAAGAAAGAATATATGTTATGTGGACATGTGTCCGGAAACGCTTACTTTCCATGTTAGAGCTCATTTTATTATTTCTCTTCAAATCACATTAATCATGGAATGGAAACACACAGCAACAAAACGTACCAGCGTGACTTCAAACACTTTGTTACAGGAAATGTTGAAAATGTCCTTCGTTAGCGAGGATACATGTATCCACCCTCTGTCGCATGGAATCCCTGATGCGCTGATGCAGCCCAGGAGAATGGCGTATTGTATCACAGTCGTCCAGAATACGAGCACGAAGAGTCTCTACATTTGATACCGGGGTTGAGTAGACAAGACTTTTCAAATGCCCCCATAAATGAAAGTCAAGAGGGTTGAGGTCAGGAGAGCGTGGAGGCCATGGAATTGGTCCGCCTCTACCAATCCATCGGTCACCAAATCTGTTGTTGAGATGCGTATGAGAACTTCGACTGAAATGTGCAGGAGCTCCATCGTGCATGAACCACATGTTGTGTCGTACTTGTAAAGGCACATGTTCTAGCAGCACAGGTAGAGTATCCCGTATGAAATCATGATAAGGTGCTCCATTGAGTGTAGGTGGAAGAACATGGGGCCCAATCAAGACATCACCAACAATGCCTGCCCAAACGTTCACAGAAAATCTGTGTTGATGACGTCATTGCATAATTCCAACATTATCTTCCTTCAATTGGGCCAACTGGCGGTGAATCGAGGAAGTACAGTACATAGTGACGAAACTAAAATGAGCTCTAACATGGAAATTAAGCGTTTCCGGACACATGTCCTCATAACATCTTTTCTTTATTTGTGTGTGAGGAATGTTTCCTGAAAGTTTGGCCGTACCTTTTTGTAACACACTGTAGAGATGTAATTGTTATTCCAATGGTTCGGTAATAATCGAAGTGTACATTTCTTTGGAAAGTTGGTGTGTGTTTATTTATGATGGCTCCTCCGCACGATCCACTGCCATTTCCTCGAGTCGTAGTGTGTGAACAATTTGCTGTCGAGAAAATTGGCCAGCTCTCTCTCGTTTCAAGGACATAGCCCCTCGTAAGTTTCTACCATCGGTGATAAATTTCTCCCAATTAGACTAATCCCTGCTGCGAGACTTGTCTCTCCACATTCGTTCGGATTTCGTGGTGTTACATCTTCTTGGATAGTATGTTACACTGATGTGAAAAAAATCTTTCAGAGAGTAACTCTCCATCTTCGAAAACCAGTCATGAGCTAGAAGCATTCGCAAACCCCACCTTGGACCCTTCACACACATTTGTGTATCGTATTTCAAAGTATCGCCACAAACGTCGATGCGTCAGCTTGTCACATAATAAATTTACAAAGAGGTTCACCTTTCCTCGTTCAGGATTGTATATTTATTTGATACCGTTGGTTTCTTACTTCAAACACTTTCCTATTCTGGTAGAGCGGTTAGAATCTGCCGACAAAAGAACTCTTAGCTTCAGGGAGGCAGTATCACCAATCAGTGCAACGTGTCATGTATTCTTTATAGCCAATTTGAAAACATATTTAAGATATAAATCGAAACAAGGCGCCTGGAGTAGACAAAATTCCATTAGAACTGCTGACAGCCTTGTGGAGCCAGTCCTGAGTAAACTCTACCATCTGGTCAGCAAGATCTATGTGACAGGTGAAATACACTCAGATTTCAAGAAAAATACAATAATTCCAATCCCAAAGAAAACAGATGTTGACAGACGTGAAAATTACCGAACTATCAGTTTCATAAATCACGGCTGCCAAATACTAACGCGAATTATTTACAGACGAATGGAAAAACTGGTAGAAGCCGACCACGGGGAAGATCAGTTTGGATTCCGTAGAAATATTGGAACACGTGAGGCAATACTGACCCTACGACTTATTTTAGAAGATAGATTAAGGAAAGGAGAACCTACGGTTCTAGCATTTGTGGACTTAGAGAAAACTTTTGACAACGTTGACTGGAATACTCTCTTTCAAATTCTGAAGGTGGCAGGGGTAAAATACAGGGAGCGAAAGGCTATTTACAATTTGTGCAGAAACCAGATGGGAGTTATAAGAGTCGAGGGAGCGAAAGGGCAGCAGTGATTGCGAAGGGAGTGAGACAGGGTTGTAGCCTCTCTCCGATGTTATTCAATCCGTGTATTGAGCAAGCAGTAGAGGAAACAAAAGAAAAATTCGGAGTAGGTATCAAAATCCACGGAAAAGAAATAAAAACTTTGAGGTTCGCCGATGACATTGTAATTCTGCCAGAGACAGCAAAGGACTTGGAAGAGCTGTTTAACGAAATGGACAGTATCTTGAAAGGAGGAATAAGATGAACATCAACAAAAGCAAAACGAGGATAATGGAATGTAGTCGATATAAGTCGGGTGATGCTGAGGGAATTACATTAGGAGATTTGTTATATGAGGAGCAAAATAACTGATGATGGTCGAAGTAGAGAGGATATAAAATGTAGACTGGCAATGGCAAGGAAGGTGTTTCTGAAGAAGAGAAATTCGACAACATCGAGTATAGATTTAAGTGTCAGGAAGTCGTTTCTGAAAGTATTTGTATGGAGTGTAGCCATGTATGGAAGTGAAACATAGACGATAAATAGTTTGGACAAGGAGAGAATAGAAGCTTTCGAAATGTGGTGCTACAGAAGAATGCAGAAGATTAGATGGGTAGATCACATAACTAATGAGGAGACATTGAATAGAATTGGGGAGGAGTTTGTGGCACAAATTTACCAGAAGAAGGGATCGGTTGGTAGGACACGTTTTGAGGCATCAAGGGATCACCAATTTAGTATTGGAGGGCAGCGTGGAGGGTAAAAGTCGTAGAGGGAGACCAAGAAATGAATACACTAAGCAGATTCAGAAGGATATAGGTTTCAGTAGGTACTGGGAGATGAAGAAGCTTGCACAGGATAGAGTAGCATGGAGAGCTGCATCAAACCAGTCTCAGGACTAAAGACCACAACAACATTTAGGATCAGTATATATATAGCCACGCGGGGAGGCCGTGCGGTCTATGGGCACCTTGTCACGGTACACGCCGCTGCCCCCGTCGGAGGTTCGAGTCGTCCCTTTGTCATGGGTGTGTCTGATGTCTTTAACGTAAGTTAGTATAAGTTAGATTAAGTAGTGTGTAAGTCTAGGGACCGATGACCTCGGAAGTTTGGTCCCATAGGGCATACAAAAACCTCTTAAATCTTCTTCTAGGATCAGTATACATGTTTTAAAAACAGAGTGCTCTGCTACTCGCACGAATCTCAGGAAGTGTATGGTGACAAGTCATTTTAAAATGCAAACGAACTCCACTTTTAGTCACAAAAATCAACAGATCCAGGTCGCTAATCTTTAAGCTGTTATTGAAGTGGGGCCCATCCACTCAGGCGCGGCGCTTATGTCCTCTTCACATAGGGGCCGATGCTGTCGCGTTGTCATCCTGGAAGGGAGGTCAGGCAGCGTACAATTATCTTACTTCTTCTATATCTACATCTACATCTAGATGTAGGTCTGCTAATCACATTTACGTGCCTGGCAGTTGGTTCATCGAACCACCCTCACAATTCTCTATTATTCCAATCTCGTATAGCGCGCGGAAAGAGCGAACACCTATATCTTTCCGTACGAGCTCTGATTTCACTTATTTTGTCGTGGTGATCGTTTCTCCCTATGTAGGTGTCAAAAAAATATTTTCGTATTCGGAAGAGAAAGTTGGTGATTGGGGAAGATTCCACGCTACGAAAAACGCGTTTCTTTTAATGATGTCCAACCCAAATCCTGTATCATTTCAGTGACACTCTCTCCCATATTTCGCGATAATACAAAACGTGCAGCCCTTCTTTGAACTTTTTCAATGTACTCCGTCAGTCCTATCTGGTAAGGATCCCACACCGGACAGCAGTATCTTAAAAGAGGATGAAGAAACGTAGTGTATACAGTCTGCTCAGTAGATCTGTTACATTTTCTAAGTGTCCTGCCAATAAAACTCAGTCTTTGGTTAGCCTTCCCCACAATATTTTCTGCGTGTTCCTTCCATTTTAAGTTGTTCGTAAATGAAATTTCTGGGTATTTAGTTGAACTTACGGCCTTTAGATTTATTAATCGTGAAACTGAAGTTTAACGAATTCCTTGTAGCACTCATGTGAATGACCTCACACTTTTCGTTATTTAGGGTCAACTGCCAACTTTTGCACCATTCAGATATCTTTTCTAAATCATTTTCCAATTTGTTTTGATATTCTGGTGACTTTATTAGTCGATAAATGACAGCGTCATCTGCGAACAACTATGACGGCTTCTGAGATTGTCTCCCAAATCGTTTATATCGATAAGGAACAGCAAAGGGCCTATAACACTACCATGCGTAACACCATCGAACACTTCTGTTTTACTCGATAAATTTCCGTCAATAACTACGAACTATGACCTCTCTGACGGGAATTCACAAATCCTGTCATATAACTGGGACAATATTCGATAAGGATGAAAATTTCACTACAAGCTGATTGTGGGGTACAGTGTCAAAAGCCTTCTCGAAATCCAGAAATACAGAATCGATCTGAAATCCCTTGCCAATAACGCTCAACACTTCATGCGAATAAACAGCTTCTTGTGTTTCACACGAACGTTGTATTCTAAACTCATGGTGACTGTGTCAATAGACCGTTTTCTTCGACGTAATTCATAATGTTCGAACACAATATATGTTCCAAAACCCTGCTGCGTATCGACGTTACTGATATGGGCCTGTAATTTGGTGGATTACTCCTACTACCTTTCTTGAATATGGGTGTGACCTGTGCAGGTTGCCACTTTGGGTACGGATCTTCCGTCGAGGGAACGGTTGTATATGATTCTTATGTATGAACCTTTTGCATCAGCATACTCGGAAAGGAACGTAATTGGTATACAGTCTGGACCAGAAGACTTGCTTTTCGTAAGTGATTGAAGTTGTTTCACTACTCCGAGTATATTTACTTCTGCGTTACTCACGTTGGCAGTTGTTCCTGATTCAAATTCAGGAATATTTTCGTCGTCTTCTTTTGTGAAGGCATTTCGGAAGGCTGTGTTTAGTAACTCAGCTTTGGCAGCACTGTCTGGCAGCACTGTCTTCGATAGTATCTCCATTTCTATCGCGCAGAGGAGCCATTGATTGGTTCTTGCCGCTAAGATACTCACAACCTTCTGTTTCCTACCGTTACAGACTAGCGTGCCGGCGCTGACTGTACGCCGTAACAATCCTCCCCTCCCCCCCCCCCTCCACCAACTCTCCCCCCCCCCCCCCAAGCGACTGACCATCGAAATATATGGAGCACGACAAGAGGGGAGGCAGGAACGTGGACGCTCTGTTGGACCGGAAGCTGTGGCTGAAGGGGACGTCAAATCTCCGGCCGTGCCCCGCCATCCGGTCTTCGCTGTGGTGGAAACGTCCCGCGGAACACGCACAGAAGGGTACGCGTCCCCAAACAATGGTTTAAATGGCTCTAAGCACTATGGGACTTTACATCTGAGGTCATCAGTCCCCTAGACTTACAACTAAGTAAACCGAACTAACCTAAGGACATCACACATATTCATGCCCGAGGCAGGATTCGAACCTGCGACCGTAGCAGACGCGTGGTTCCGGACTTAAGCGCCTACATCCGCTTGGTCACAGCAGCCGGCTGTTGAGACCCATACCCAGATGCTGAAGGCGACGGCCGCCACGGCATGGGCGGATCCAGCTCCACTGGTAGAACGAGAGGAGGCGGAGGAGGCGAAGGTTCCGTCTACATTGGGTCGTTCCGCGGTCTCGTGATGACAACCTCTGGAGGCTGCTGTGGCCGCGCTGTCCTCGGGATCCGTGGATCTTGGGGAAAGATATACGGAAGGATCACCGTGACGAATTTGATTGTGATGACGGCGCCGTAATCCGTCTGGGCCTCAAATGAGATACATGCGCGCGTCAAGTCGACGAAGGATCTCGCCTGACGCCCACCGTCTTGTGCCACTAAAAGCCCTGAAAAACCCAATATCATGCGATGGAAGAGATACTTGCGGCCTTCCTTCGCCACCGGATGCTGAGGAGGGTGGATCAGGTGGAGCAGTGTCCGATGGTGGCGGTCGTGAAGACATTCCGCCATCGACGGTCCATCTCGTCGACGGGTACGATACCTGGTGTGTGTGGTGCGAAGTCTGGCCATCTGCTGCTTGAAGTTTCTGACAATTTGTTTTGATCTTCCGGTGGCTTTATTAGTCGACAAATGACCGCGTCATCTGCAAACAACTATGACGGCTTCTCAGATTGTCTCCCATATCGTCTATATAGATAAGGAACAGCAAAGGGCCTATAAAACTACCAAGTGAACACCAGAAAAATCTTCTGTTTTGATCGATAAATTTCCTTTCCGCTTCGCCGTTGGACTGTGGATGGAACGTGGCAATAGTTAGATGCTGTATGCCATTGCGTTCACAGATTGATTTAAATTCATTTGACGTGAAATGAGGGCCGTTGTCCGACACTATGACTTCAGACAAACTTTCGAGGCAAAAACATAGATGACAACTCCTAAACTGTGCTACGTGACGTTGTCCAGTTCATTGGCACTGCAAAAAGAAACCTGCTATAAGAGTCTACCACAATCGACCATCGAGTGTTCCAAAAAGGACCGACAAAGTCGATGTGCACACGTTGCCAAGCAGAGAATTTTTGTGGCGGAGCGGACACATGACACTGTGACGTTATCTGTTCTGTTCTGTTTTGGTATTCATGCCCTGACAAGTACAGTCTCGACGCGATAACTGTTTCGTATGAGCAATCCCCCAGTGTCCTTGGAGAAGTAACTGCAACAACTCCTTTTCAAAAGCTTTGGGGATCAACTCACGTCACTGTCCACTGTCATTTTGAACAAGAATTACACCTTGCGGTATAGCGACATTATGCTGACATGCAAGGTATCGGCACAAACAGAGTTCTTTATGCTATGCAATGAGCGAGGCCAAAATTTGCGAATAAATTTTAGCAAAATGTTCAAGGGCGACATACAGGTCAATCAATCTTCTTCAGAATAGACAACCACAAGTCTCTGCTACATAGGAGATTCCTAACGAACTGGCTATCGTTGACGCGTTTATCCAAGTCGCTAATCTTGAAGCTGCTGTTGAAGTGGGGCCCCACCAGGCAGGTACGACGCTTACGTCTTCTTCACATAGGGGCCGCTGCTGTTGCGTTGTCTTCCTGGAAGGGTAGTCAGTCAGCTGACTTCTTCTCGCAGCCGTCTGTTCTCTGTCGTTCTCGACTGGCGTGCCGGCGCAGCCTGTACGCCGTAACAGATACATAGTATAGGCAGCCTCTTTAGTATACCTGTAGCGTCTTCTAAGTTTTCTGGCAATAAAACGCAGTCTTTGGTTCAGCTTCCCCGCAACAATGTGTTGTTTCTAGCCTACTTTGTTCGTAATTGGAGCTCTTAGGTATTTAATTGAACTTGCAGCCTTTAGATTTGATTGATTTATCATGTAACCGAAGTTGAACGGGTTCCTTGCAGTTCCCGTGAGGATGACCTCACACTTTTCATTATTTATGGTAAACTGTCAATATTTGCACGATACAGATATCTTTGTTCAATCGGTTTTGATCCGCTAATAACTTTACTAGACGGTAAAAGACGGCGTCATCTGCAAACAACCTACAACTGCTGCTCAGATTGTCCACTATATCGTTTATAAACATAAGAAACAGCAGAAGGCCTATAACACTACCTTAGGGAGCGCCAGAAAACAATCTTATTTTACTAGATTACTTTCCGTCATTTGCTATGAATTGTGATTCCTCTGACAGAAAATCATGAATGTAGTCGCATAAACTGGATGATATTCCACAAGCACGCACTTTGATTAACTTTGATTACAAGTCGCTTGTGAGGTACGGTGTCGAGAACCCCCTGGAAATCTAAAAATAGGGAATCAATTTGAAATCTTATGGAGACAGTATTCGAACTTTGTGTGTGTAAAGAGCTAGTTGTGCTTCACTAGAATGATGTTTTGTAAATCCGTGTTTACTATGTGTCAACAGACCGCTCTCACCGAGGTAATTCATACTGTTCTAAAACAGTATATGTTCCAAAATCGTGCTGCATATCGACACTCATCGGAAAATCGTGGTGGAGTAATGAGGCAACATCACGTTTTGTGTCAAGTTAGGGGCATAAGACAGTGAATTCGTCTAATTCTACCCAAATACAGAGAGGCGTGTTCATGATCGCATCCCCCACGACAACACCTAAGCTCGCAAAGTGAAGGTCGTGCTTGAGTCTTCGGCCAGGAAATGGATCACAGTCCTGAATTACTCGCCGTATTCGCTGGATTTGGTCCCATCCGACTTATGACTGTTCCCCGAATTGAATGTGGCAAGAAAGGACACTGTTATGATGCATTTAAGGTCATCCAAGGAAACTGTACTGGAGTACTAAATCCTAATCCAAAAAATGACAACAGTGACTGTTTTAAAACATATTTAAAATGATTTCAGCTGTGTGTTGATTCAGGAGAAGACTATTTTGAATACAGTGGTTTTGTGAACATATCCCATGACTTTTATTTTTAACAGATGCAGTTCTAACAGAAATGGGACATAGTATGTATGACCTATTAGTTCACTTTGTCACAATAATGAATGAGAGATTCATTTAACATAACATAGTCCTTTTCCATAGGAATTCTTGATAATTTACATCTGTCGGTGTCTATTAAAGCTTCCCCAGATGTATACCATCATAAACTCTTCTCCTGAAGCAAAATGTTCGACATTTACAAACTTACATTTCCACCTGTTACGTGAATAGCTCTTTAGTCCTAGTCAACGATGATGACTGCTTCAGCTGAGGTGAGGAAGTCGGACGAGCGCTTCCGAGCTCTATATTGACCTCCGTGCGAAGGCACTACTGCCTGATGGAGAGGGAGTGTCTTCTTCAGCCTCTCCCATTCGTTGTTGCCGATTGTAGCGAGACGTCACTATTGTCTATGGTACACGGCTTCTGTGTTTTGTCTACGATAAAGGATTCAGTAGCACCTACTGCCTTACATCGGTACAATGTTCGTTGTGGTATCGATTAATGATCATCTCGGTACTCGGATGGAATCATGTTTGCTTGTATGTAGGACATACGAAATGGACAATAATTGGTTTGATATTCTTGGCTGTAATTGAACTTGTTAAACGTTTCCAAAATGATATGTGTCCGATAGAAAGAAAACGATGCGCTGCAGCAGAGATGCTATTAGATGAGAGAGATGTGACTATCACTTTTTTTAAGGCGGCAAAAAGAAAGGAGCCTGTGATGTGACTTGACGAAGAGAAGTCGCGAACATTGTATTGCACTTCCTATTGTAATAGTTTTGTTAGTAGTACTGAATTTATATTAATATAAATAATGTGAAGTAAGTTACAGTTCCTGTCTATTTATTTCACTAACAGTTCATCTCACCGCATGGAAATATGAATTTAGGCGACACGTTCAACAATTAATATCTTCTACAGTGGCTGTATTCGAGACGACCACTGCAGCAGAAAGAAGAAGTATAGTTTCCCACTGAGAAGAAAAACAGAACTAAGAACATTTAGTGTTAAATTTTCTAGAAAGTTTATATCAGATATGTTTGATGGTACCTGTTCGGCAGCCGGCCATAAAAGCATGTTATTAACTTCCATTTATAACTTCACAATTAGAAGTCAGCAAACATTTCCAGTTAAAAAACTGTAATGCATTATCCAGCCAGTAGTAAGAAATATAATTCTTGATGTAACTGCGAAAAGCAAGCGATTCCCAAATTTTGAGGGTGACTTTGTAAGTTTTCAAGTATAAACAATTTCATAAACTTGACGTCGAAGGTATGACATCAGAAAAGAGATAACTTTCTGTACTGACTAACTGCTTATGTTATTCAACGTAGTTATAGTAATGTGCTAGATATCTTCCAGAGATCTTAACATAAGGTTTTTAACATGGCTGTCAATCAGCGACTGTTGTATAATACAAAATTTTGAAAAACACAGCCCTCAGTCGCGAACACAATTAATTTGTGACCTAGGTTTCGGTGTCACAAGGCACACCTCCTTCGGACAAAATTAAAACTAAATGTTACAGCATAACGTACCAAAAAATACGAAATCTGCGTTCATACCTGACAGCGTCAGACAGTCAGAAATAAAATAAAATGCAACAGAGGTGCAAGCCACTAGAGGCCGCCATGTGTCTTCTGCTACAGTCAACATCTCTGTTGCATTTTATTTTATTTCTGACTATCTGACGCTGTCAGGTATGACCGCAGCTTTCGTATTTTTTGGTACGTTATGCTGTAACATTTAGTTTTAATTTTGTCCGAAGAAGGTGTCCTTTGTGACACCGAAACCTAGGTCACAAATTAATTGTGTTCGCGACTGAGGGCTGTGTTTTTCAAAATTTTGGATCATAACATAGTGAATAACTTACTAAGTGAAGACATTTATTATTTTTTGTGTGTAAATGGTGGGACGGAAGTCCGCTGCGTTGCTTCAAGTAGTTGTTATTTTATAATAGTGTAGTGATTAACTGTGTTATGAACCAAAGTATCTGCTCATGTACCAAAGCAGGGTAAACTTTTTTCGCAGTTATTTGCTGTGCAAATAAATTTGTAAATGTAGGTTCAGTGGCTTACCAATTAAGGATTGTTTCTAAGCAAACCTGCTGCATTCTTAAACGTTTACAATCACTACGTTAGAGGTAGCTGTGAGCGTGGTTTCACTGGGTGGGTGCATACCTTGATACTGTGAAATTAAGAGAAATCGGCATTAGCCAGTGAGTTAGGTGGCTGTATAATTTGTGTCTATTGTACAATGACATCTGTCTGCGTTTGCAGTATCCTCTGCCACGGGTGCAAGAAGAGTTTTTGGTCTGAAACAACTAAGAAAGATAACTTGCAGTACGATCAGCATCTTACAGGGGAAGTGATCGATGACACTATGGCTAAGTTGTGCCAGAGGCTATGGAGCGCGTTGTACAAGCCGGTTATGATCACAGCACTCTCAGGGACGTGAGTGCCGCAGATGCTGCATTAACTTCCACACTGGTGCGGCTCCAGAAGGTTTTGTTAGAAGGTACCTCGCCTTCTCATTCTCTAATGTTGTGATCTCACGCTCTGGTAGACAAAACTCCCAACTATATTAATGATTTCCATTTAGTCTATAAGGACCCTAAGTGCGTGTGACATATACGGGCTCTCTAGGTTGAACCTATTTCGGTACAGATGCACCTTTACTTTATCAGTTGGTGATGGACAAGAACTGGAAAAGGCGGGAGGCCCAAATAGACAAGTCGACCAATGGAAACAATTCACCGAGGTTATCAACTACAGCAAAGAAGGGTTGTGGTTGACAGACTACAAGACCAAGCCCTAAATTCGCAGGTTCCGGATAGGTTAATGAGTCAAACGATTTTCCCCTCAACCGAGGGACGCCTGAGTAGGCTACTAGCTTAAGAGTTGGCGAATGATAGAGCTCTCACGGTTTCTGCGAATATTTGGGGACACATGCGTTGATGGATCTAACTGATGATCATTTTTATGAGGTGCAGGCAACCCATGAGACATTATCTGATTATGTTGGCAGCAGTGGACGGTGATGGGGACTCTAAATCCTAAACTGATAAATGGTTACCAAGACTAAACACTCCTAAAATTTACCAAGATAGCTGATTTCATTTCTTTCCTTTAATAGTTCGAGTTTCTTGCAAATCATTATGTCGCCAATCTCTAAAACAGTAAAGGGTTAGCTAAGTAAAAATATAAAAACCTGGCGATAGAACCGATATGTAGCACGGCACTGTTTAAGACAGGCCGAAATACATCATCCGGTTTTTGGGCAACAGAAAGAAGTCACGGCAGACGGAACCAGAGCCGGACGCTTATAAACACCGACACGGGATGTACATCTCTCGACCTTGCTGAAAGCCAGTAAACCAGTTTGCTGCAGCTCATCCTCC
This sequence comes from Schistocerca cancellata, assembly GCF_023864275.1. Lineage (NCBI taxonomy): Eukaryota > Metazoa > Arthropoda > Insecta > Orthoptera > Acrididae > Schistocerca > Schistocerca cancellata. The sequence continues at coordinate 212,745,441 of NC_064634.1, forward strand.
TACTTCACTCCTTTTGCCACCCTGCTATGTGAATATTTTAAAATGACTCCACACAGGTTTCTCGCCCGTAACTCTCCAAGTCTCGCACATCCGGTTACAACGTAGCTGTACATGAACTGCAGAAAATGCTCAATTTGCATATAGTTTCAGTTGATACGAAAAACAGAGTTCACTCTTTGTGTCCATGTTTGTCTGTGTGAACGGATGCACGGACATGGATATCCTGTCACATTTTGACATATCCAGACTCAAGCTACAATGGTAATTGAGAACAGGATTGAAGGTACTTCTCACTCAGTAATTAGATAGTGATGCAAATTTTAAAGAAGAAACCATATATACATCAGGCTAACTTACAAGAAATACCCGCTAAGCATACTTCTTGATTTGACAAAATGCTTCTCTTTCTATTCATGTCACGGTTTCTCCTCACTCTTCTCCCTTCTTCTTTAGCTTTTTGCGAATCCTGCGCAGTCATGTCCATCCATCCAGAATAGTATTCACTTCCTGCTGCTTAATGATTCCCAAAAAGTTAATATAATTACTTGTCTACCGTTTCATATTCCTTTCTTTGCAGATTTCTCTGTCGTCAGTATTCCGACGGATTTGAGGCGGTGGGACACGGCTTCCTCTCCTGTGGCAACTTCTTCAGCTCTGTGTTATGTTACAAAGTTTCTGCAATACGGGTATGAAACTTTTATTGCTGTTGTGGTCAATACGTTGACCGTAGCGATGACTTCCTATCGCTTTCTTTTTCGTGTTTTTTTTTTTTTATTTTTTTTGCCAATTCGTCTCCTTTCCTGAGCTGTGTCTTAATAGTTTCTATCAGGTTTACGTCTTTTAAGTGCGAACTGTTTGAGAACTATAGTAGCTATAGTAGACGGTTTTCGTTCACCAGATATCAGTTCGTAAAAGTAATTTCCGTTAGTTACAGCACAGTCCATATCCGGCAGTCGGCCGGAGTGACCGAGCGGTTCTAGCCGCTTCAGTCTGGAACCGCGCGACCGCTACTGTCGCAGGTTCGAATCCAGCCTCTGGCATGGGATGTGTGTGCTGTCCTTAGGTTAGTTAGGTTTAAGTAGTTCTAAGTTCTAGGGGACTGATGACCTCAGAAGTTAAGTCCCATAGTGCTCAGAGCCATTTTAACCATATCCGGCAAAAATCGCGCATTGAGTTTTTTAGGAATCGCTTAGTGGCACACTCGGTTAAACTGGTGTCATGAACGCAGAGAATCACCATGTGTACATACATACTTCAAAAGGGCGGCTTAGTTTACCAAATTTTGTCTTGCGGTTGTAATGAATCATTCACGCTAAAATGGCTCTGAGCACTATGGGACTTAACATCTGAGGTCATCAGTCCACTAGAACTTAGAACTACTTAAACCTAACTAACCTAAGGACGTCACACACATCCATGCCCGAGGCAGGATTCGAACCTGCGACCGGAGCCGTCGCGCGATTCCAGACCGAAGGGCCTAGAACCGTTCGGCCATCATGCACGCTAGTTTCTGAATTTTTGGTTTTGCTTCGATGGTTTGTAACGTTTAAGGATCTGTTCAGTGTAGTTCCTTAGTCTACTGTACATTACTGTGAGTACCGCATATGTTCGATATCAATGCACAAAAACCATTCAAAGACGACGGATGTCAGCGCCAGGTGTGGAGGGTAATTAAAGCATGTCTTAGGGATGCGGAAAACAGTGATGCCGTTATCAACCACAGCAAAGAAGCGTTGTGGTTGACGGACTACAAGGCTAAGCCCTAAATTCGCAGGTTCCGGATAGGTTAATGAGTCAAACGATTTGCCCCTCAGCCGAGGGACGTCTGAGTAGGCTACAAGCTGAAGAGTTGGCGGATGATAGAGCTCTCATGGTCTCTGCGAATATTTGGGGACACATGTGCGTTGACGGATCTAACTGATGAGCATTTTTATGAAGTGCAGGCAACCGATGGGACATTATCTGATTATGTTGGCCAGGAGTAGACGGTGATGGATGCCCTATGTACTAATATCATGGAAAGTGAAGTGGAAGTGAGGATTCTATAGCGCATGCACCACAAGCCTGATCGCGGGTAATGTTTACTGACAGTATCGTTCATTTTCTGACTTACATCGAATGGTAGTCATTGAGGAGAATATTAAGCATGGGGACGAGAAACGGAGGATAGCTTACCTCAGAAAATTAGAGCGAACTGTATGCGAGATGCTGTTCAACCAACGGATCACTGGGGATCGTGGCGCATATGCTTCTGATGTGGGCCGGCCGAAGTGGCCGTGCGGTTAAAGGCGCTGCAGTCTCGAACCGCAAGACCGCTACGGTCGCAGGTTCGAATCCTGCCTCGGGCATGGATGTTTGTGATGTCCTTAGGTTAGTTAGGTTTAACTAGTTCTAAGTTCTAGGGGACTAATGATCTCAGCAGTTGAGTCCCATAGTGCTCAGAGCCATTTTGAGCCTTCTGATGTGGGAGCAGTTGACATTTTGTTAGAGACTGTAAGGAACGGAGGCATCCTGGCGTGAACAGTGGAAACCAGAGGTCGGCGAGCAGGCGGGATACTTGCTTACCTCCTCTCGGCTGCCACTAATATACGGGGTTAACAAGACCCATTTGCCGTTGGTGTATGGCGCCTTAGTATCAGAACAGATGTGCGGATCGACTGATTCACGTATCAGCGTATCTTTAGCCCTCATGAGTAGTATAATACGATTACACGTATTGATGGATTGCCGCAGCTACCGTTGGTTAAGGATGATTGGCGATGTGTTTCGAAGGAGACCTTAGAGGTCATCGGCCAGGTTCACATAAACCTAGCGTAAGTTCACGTGGCCCTGAAGGTTTATAGAGGTCAAGTAAATAACTATGAAAATGTTACTGTGTTGCGATTTCTTGGGGTGTTCTCCATGTGTTCTTGATTATTCCCAGAAGGAGTTCTATTTTAACTCTTGTTCTCCTGAAAGGATTAAGTTTGGTAGTCATTGATGTTTGTTTAATGTTTGTCATGTGTTCGATGACTTGTCGGGGTTCGATGTCGGGCACTTGCTGGAAATTCAGGTGAAGCGGTTGCTAGAATTGCTGTATCAGTATACAATTATCTCCACGATGTGGTCGTCTGTAGTACTAATTTTGAAAAATATTTCAGAAACGTAGAACAAATCTTGGTTTGGTTAAGAGCGCCGGGTCTGATGGTCAAACCAAGTAAGGTCTTATTAGCTAGGAGTGGAATATCATTTAATGGGGCACATTGCGTCAGCCAAGGGAGTTAGTAGTGATCAGTCAAGAATTAATACCATTTACAGGATACACAGTTCCTCGAAATAAAAAGAAGATCGCCCGTTTTATCAGATGAATTTTTCCAGGAAGATTTTGTCTAACTTCGCCGCGCTCATAGCTCCCCAGTCACCTACGACGAAAGGAGGACGAGAGCCAGCAAGCCGCCCTCGAATCCTTAAAACATGCCCGCCGTAACGCCTCAGAACTGGGAATCGCAATTTCGTCATTTGTGGTTCAGACGGACGCCTCTTATTCGGGTATTATGGCGGTTCTACTACAAGAACAAGCAGCGAAACGCAGGTCCTTAGCCTATGCATCAAGGGAGCTGTCTGGGGCTGTACTGCACTATTTGGTTGAGCTGGAAGCCCTGGCAGTGTTGTTCGCACTGGGTACGTTCAGGTTATACCAGTTTCAAATAGAAACAGATAACCTAACCTTAAGCTGGAACCCGGTCAACCCACGCGAAACGAGCTGAATATCACGGTAGCAATGCGGATCTCGGCGTTTCAGTTTGTGTATATCAGAGGGTAAAAGAACCAAGTAGCCGACGCACTAAGTCGCATTTCCGGCCGGGAAAAAGGGATACTCTGTTATAGCACTAGACATTATAGAAAGGGGAAAATCTACCTACTGAGGAGCTTGGTGCTGCCGTTTATAGATATTTTCTCTAATCGGTGTGTGGCAAAATTTTGGGCACCCATAATTAGCGGGTGATTGTCTAACACGAAAAGTGAAAGGACATGAAAGGTGAAGTCCAGAAATTAATGAGAATGGAGAGGAATGTAACTGACGAAAACTTCTTACAGTCCAACCTCGAGTTCCACCTCTTAGAGAAATTATTTATCTATTATCTTCGGTGAATCCCGTGCACCAAGGATGTTCGTGTGGGTTAGCTCAACTAAGAGTGCCACGACAGCGGTAAGTATTCAGTACCTGCCAACCATTTTTTTCGAGTTTCGACCCACGCATCATCGCTCACCTAAAGAGAGTTGCCGAGGTTTTGCGTCAGCACGTGAGTACCACAGCGTACTACCCTCAACCATCATTCACTGAATTCGTTAGGGAACTTCCAGTTTGTCCTCGTCATCTATTCATTCTGGCTCGCTAAAAAGGAGTAGCAAAACTGTCTTAGACTGTCATTTAATACAGCTTGCTACGACGCCTACAAAACTACCCTGGTCAATAAGATCTTTGCACCCCGTTGAGCAACCTCCGTTTACTGCCGGAGGGTGTTGATCCGGACGATCTGAGCGTTAAGTGGGAGGCAGGGAGGAGGAACATTATTCGCGACCATCACAGAGAAGCCCGAGCTTATAACTGGGGGAACCATAAAGCATCAGTGGCAGTGGGTCACAAGGTCTACGTGGGGAATGTGTGAAGAACGGCAAAAAGGAATGAGAACCGTTTGTATGAGATATGAAGATGAGATGTCCTCCTCTCCTCCCCCAATACCCCACCCCCCACCGACTTCTAAAATTTTTGAGGCGGGAGGCTGATTTGTACCTGTCGATGCTGGCAATTTTCCTCTTGTCGCGGTCACGTGCAGCGTCCACGCCCGATACGACTAGAAGACGCCAGTGGAGCCATGGACCGACCGCGACCGCAGCATATGCCGGAGAGAGATGGGCAGATTTTGGTGGGGGGATTGGGAGGGGCAGGGCTCGGGGAGCGGCCGTCGGTGAATGTTCTGCCCTGCCTGGCACGACGTGCTGATGCCTTGCTGTTCCAAAGCTGTATTCTGAGATTTCGTCCTGCTGTTATAATCAACGGTGGGGATTCGCCGGTTTCTATGTAGTTGTATATTTTTCTGCGGAGCAGTTGGAACTGTTAGTCGTGAAAGCGTTCCGCTTAGCATTAATCCGAAAAACTCTTACCCGAGGAGATTTTTGGATGTCAAAAAGAGAAGAGATTTTTATGTGATTTTACTAATTCAAGATCTTTTTCTGGTTACCAGTACCTGCCTGCTTTGCGGAATCATTTGAGACTTATGTGTCTGTCTTAATGTATACACTGGGTATGGTTCTCTGTCTGTTTTAGATGCTCACTAGTTACTATGTACGCTAGGCATTATTTAGTGTAAATTATGGGCTCACTGGTCGGTAGGACCAACGGCAGCCTGAAAACATTGACGCTAGACAGGTGAAATTGAGCACGCACTGGTTTGAGGAATATATCTCGTCCTCTGTGTTAACGTGTGTTGGCTGTACTGATGTTCTGTACAGCTGTACCGATTGAAGATGTTTTTACTTTGTAAGTTCTGTCTTAGTATATCTGGTTTCCTTAAAACACTCAATGTGTATGCCGCTGATGCATGCAGTTTTTTGAGACTGAACGCTATGAGTTTATTAGCTGTGGTAGCCAGACTCTGTCTCATTGTCAATATGTACAGATTTGTTAACGACACTACAATCTTTGAGAAATTACTTTGACTGAACCCTGAGATGTTTCAGAACCTCGACAGTTTAAAGCTTAAGTGGGCTAAGTTTCACACCAGATAAACTTCATTGTAGATCGAGTTCTCTATTGCTTTAAGGTGTAGAAGCCCGCTGTGTGCGTAACTGTTTAGCGCATAAGTCCGTGAGTTCTTAAAAATAATTTGGCATGTTTGGACCAAGTTCTCTATTGCTTATAGGGTCAGCAGCCTGTCAGTTCTATTAAAATGCTTGTTCTCGGATTAAAGCGGGCTAGACCTCACGCAACCCTAATGTAAATTGTAGATCACGGCCTTAATTGCTCTATGGGCCTTATCTGTGGTTAAAGGTAATAACTGAAATTTGGCATTATCGGCACATACTTGACACTGTGGATCTCAGGATAGGCCGGCCGGTGTGGCCGAGCGGTTCTAGGCGCTTCAGTCTGGAACCGCGTGACCGCTACGGTCGCAGGTTCGAATGCTACCTCGGGCATGGATGTTTGTGATGTCCTTAGGTTAGTTAGGCTTAGTAGTTCTAAGTTCTAGGGGACTGATGACCTCAGATGTTAAGTCCCATAGTGCTCAGAGCCATTTGAACCATTTGATCTCAGGATATTGAATTTCCTATTTCCTAGGTACTATTCGCGTTAAAATTCTCTTCATTCCCGTCGTGCGGCTATAATTACGTCGGAAACTTTTCCACTTGAATCTTCTGAATGACAGCTCCGTTGAGGCACTGCCCTTTTGTACTGCGTGTGCGCCTTTCTAAATGGTTGAAATGGCTCTGAGCACTATGGGACTTAACATCTGTGTTCATCATTCCCCTAGAACTTAGAACTACTTGAACCTAACTAACCTAAGGACATCACACACATCCATGCCCGAGGCAGGATTCTAACCTGCGACCGTAGCAGTCACACGGTTCCAGACTGTAGCGCCTAGAACCGCTCGGCCACTCCGGCCGGCCGAGGAGGAGCAGGATGCAATATGCCGTCAACTAGTACCTTCACGAACTTAAAGGAGCTGTAGAGTATAAGAACGGTATGGGAACACATATATTGAAATATATGTAACAAAGGACGTTAAGTGTTCATGCTACCATGAGGTGAAGAGGTTAAAATAGGTAAGTCGTGCCGGGCAGTATGAAACCAGTTTGAGAACAAATAACATGAAGAAAATGCTAGTACTCCATCCGGTGTTAAACGTACTGACCCAGCTCGGAAAGAGTTGCTTAACATGCCTGAAATAAGAATTTGCACTGCTAGCTGTACCCAGTAGGCAGCAATAGCATAAGTGCGCCAAGCCACGTAAACAGTTCTCTAAACAGGCGGCTACATCAGTGAATAGAATTAAGCCATGCCCTAGGTGCTATTCACGGCACAAACACGATGATTTAACGTCCAGACAAGCACAATGTTATGCTTGTAGCAAGAATGGTCACGTACAATCCTTATGTTTGCAACAGAACAAAGATAGGAATTGGGTCCAGTCACAAAAATCTAGTCACAAGGCCCATGTAATCAATGTAGTGCTTTCAAAGCCTGCTGCAGGCATTAGCGAAGCTAGCGAACAGATAATTTCTTCAGTGATATGCCAGTCCAACAAACTTTTTGTACATTTGCATATTAGTGAGAAACATGTAAAAATTTCAGTTGGCCACGGGTGCCTCTGTTACATCGCTGAATCGTAACACAAATGAACTCTTAGGCTCCCGACGCCTGTTTGAAACTAGCATGCACCTGACGGCTTATAATGGACAAGATATTCCCGCTCCCGGAAAAAGTACTTGGCCTGCCATGCATCGTTCGTATACGCAAACTGTGACTTCCACTGTGCTACAATCACGCAATTGTGAGAACATATTTGACCTTCATACGTTTGAATTGTTCAGATTTCAAATTCAGAAAAATCTGATGGCAGTGACTGCATTCAATGCAAAAGACAGTGTAGCTCGTTTTCTGAAACAATTCCCTGAACTCTTTTCTGAAGGTGTAGGCAAAGCTAACAATTTCGTTGGACCTGTTACTATGAAAGACATAGCTCAGCCAAAATTTTCCGGCCCAGAACTGTTCCCACTGCATTACGGGACAAAGTAGATGCTGAAGTTAATGAATTGCAAGACAGCGGACCTATTGCGCCCATACAAGCTAGTCAATGGCCGAGTCCACTGGTTTTGCTCCCCAAACCATCAGGTCGCATTCGGCTCTGTGTTGACTTTAAGTCTGCAGTCAACCCAGATACTGTGATTGATACCTATCCACTGCCACTCTCAGAGGATCTCATGGACAAATTACGCGTTGGTCGCTACTTTTCAAAAATTGATTTGCGCGACGCACATCTTCAAATACCAGAAGATGAAGAATCTCAAACCGTGTGTGTTGTAGACAATCATTTGGGCTTGTTTAAATATTTTCGTTTGCCTTTTGGCATTGCTCCCGCACTCGCCATTTTCCAAAGGTATTTGGAGCAGCTGACTGCTCAAGTACCAAACTATTCAAACTATTTGGACGATAGTTCGCCGATACTTTGCACGTCGATGTAGTCTCGCTATATAGCAAGGTGTGATTCTGGTTCAGAATGACAGTGGACAGTCACGTGTGCTGATCACCAAAGATATGCAAAAAGCAGTGTTGCAGTTACCTCACCAGGAACAATGTGGGTGTGTTCGTACGGAACAGTTAGCGCGTCGACACTACTTGGCAGGGTATGAACACCCAAATATATCGGATGACGTCACATTGTCACACACTTGCGAAAGATCAGTCCGCTCCACCACAAAAATTTTCTGCTAGGTCTAAGTCGCAATCACCATGGAAATGTGTGCACAGAGACTTTGCGAGACATTTTTGGAACATTCGTTGGTTGCTTGTGGTAGACTCATATACAGTAGAAAGTTTCCTTTTGCTGTGCCAATGAACTTGACAACGTCACGTAGCACAATTCAGGCGCTATTTTTTGACTCGACGGTTTTCGTGACATTATTGAGTCGCACAAAGGCCCTCAGTGTAAGTCAAAGGAATCTGAAACGTTCGGTGAACGCAATGGCTTACGGCGAAGCGGAACGTTTTGCAGGACCTTCACGCAGCAGATGACCAAACTTCGCACCGCACACCCCAGGGATCAAGCACTGCAATTGTTTCTCGCCTCCTATCATTCGCACCCACGAGATGGACCATCGCTGGCGGAATTTCTTCACGGCCGCCGCCAAAAGACACTGTCCCACCAGCTCCACCCACCTCAGCATCCGACGGCGAAGGAAGACCGCAAGTACCTCTTCGCGCCGCATGATGTTGTGTTTCTCAGAGCATTTAGCGGCAGTAGATGATGGGTGCGAGGCGAGATTCTTCGTGGACTTGGCGCATGCGTGCATCTGGCTGGTTGAAATGGCTCTGAGCACTATGGGACTTAACATCGGAGGTCATCAGTCCCCTAGAACTTAGAACTACTTAAACCTAACTAACCTAAGGACATCACACACATCCATGCCCGGGGCAGGATTCTAGCCTGCGACCGTAACAGTCGCGCGGTTCCGGACTGATGCGCCAGAACCGCTTGGCCACCGCGGCCGGCTGCGTTCATCTGATTTCAGACCCAGATGGATTGCGACGTCGACATCACCATCAAATTCACCACTGTCATGTTCACGGTGATCCTTCTGTGTCTCGTTTCCCAGATTCACCGATACCAAGGACAGTGCGACCACAGCAACCGCGAGAGGGTGTCACGACACCGCGGGATGATGCTGCTATGCCAGAAGTGAAAGAAGTGACAACAGATGTAAGTGCTGAGACCTTTGGATCCATAGTTAATCGCTCTATTCCTTTGTTTTTCCCTTACACTCAGCGTTACTGGCTTCATCAGCCTTGCTACCTCTCCATGCACACTCTTCTGTTGCTAAAGTTAATATTCATTGACATCATCATTTTGTAGATAAAAATTAATATCCATTGAGATTAAAGAAATAAATTTTCTCCGTTTGTTGAATTTTCTGCTTGTTAACAGTAAAAGAAAATCCGTCGGCCATTTCATATCAATCATTAATCTTCTTAATTCTCAAGACGTTAAAACTTGGAAAAATCCTAAAATCTTTATCTCTAGGAGAAAATGACAGTTTATTTCTAAACTTCTTTTTTATTTGTCTGGGTAACGAAGAAAAATATTCTGTTTTTACGAAACGGGAATTATTGGATGATACAAGAATTGTCACGTTAAGTTATCTTACTCTGAAGACCGGCTTCTTTGTGTGAAAATAAAACCACGGTAAATTCTTCTTCTCCATAAAAAGTCGTGGCTATTTAAAAATAAATCGATTCATTTTAAAAAGGAGAAGATGGTAGAAAATTTTAAAGTTCCTTCTCTAAAAACGCGACTGAGAGCACAAAAAAATTGATTTTCCTTTGGTCATCAGGATTAAACATGTCGTTGGTTAAACCGCAACCATCCCTATTGTACTGGAAACCACTGAACCACCAAGGCAACTGGGACTTACAAATGTTAAGTCACGTTACGGATGCGACAGCTGCAAGAAAAGTGTAATCAATCCAGCGTTTCGATGTGGCCTTTGTGCGTGCCCTTTGAGCTGGAAGTCATTTACAAATCGGTGCCAGCTGCCCTACAAGGCCGCGGCCGTAAACCTTTTCCGCGGAGAAGATCCCAGCTGGTGTGGGACCAGTCCAGTCCTGTACGGCTTCTGCTTGGCCGCCGCTCCATTCCGCACTGTCGCAACGCATCGCTAATGTCGTCTTACGTCACGCGCGTCACTGTACCGTCAAAGTGCATTTTAACAGTCAGCAAAACGCGTTAGCCGTAATGTCAGCATTAGGGCCTCCTCCTCAAATTCAACGGTGCGAATGTGCTAACAATCACGCAGAGTAGCCGACGGCCACAGACGATGATGAAACACAGGTGACTATACGTCAGATTTTGAAAAGGGTCGCCGTTTAATGTCTTGTCGCCGGGGTATGAATCAACAAACTGCTAACGACTTTCTTGTCCTAGACTTCATTTTGCTTCTTAATACATATACTGCAATTTCTACGAAGCAAAGATTTCTGTGACATAGATCCTCGATGTACATCATAATGATAAAAATTTGGAAATAATTATTAATCCTTGAAAAACGGTGTACGTGAAAAGAGGTTTCAGTTTGGGAGAGCTGTTATATGTGCATGACGTACCACCTTATAATAGTGTGGAGATCTGTGATAAACACAAAATTTAAAATTATATAAGCCACCTTACAGGAAATGTGAAACACACGGAAGAAGAAGAGAAGAAAGTGAAATGGAACTTCAGGGGACGGGAGGATATGTGATGTAATTACACTGATTACAACAACGAGTCAAATTAAGAAAGAACTAGGCGGTACGGGCTCAACTACCAGTATGACGCAGCACGGCCTCAGGTATGTGCAAATGAGCTGATTATGTGGTACTGCCCAGGGATCGCAGCACAATACCAAAGTCGACAGCACGTGTCCACACCACACACGTTAGCGAGACATCGTTGCATTCAGCAACGGTGTATGGAACGCACCCCTGAGGGTTGAGCACAGAAACAGTCTGCTAACTTCGTTACCTCTTCTGAATTACACACTATCATTGCATAGAACCAACGTGATATTGAAGTTTCTGATGAAGTTATACTTTAGTAAATGTTGAAGACTACACCTCAAGACAACAGTTCGTTAATTAGTGCATCAACTGACGCTTTGCTAGTTAATGACACTTGTAAATTATCCAGTACTTCAGTGGCAAAGAAGTGTGTAAGAGTTAAGTAACTCTTTCATTCAATAATCTAAAAAAAATAAACCAGTATTTCATGAATTACACTTCCTATGAGCCACGCCACGAAGCAGTCAAATAACCTTCAATTAGTTCCATACGAAAGCACACTGGTGTCCAAAATTAAAGCAACAAATAGTTGTTTCCCCATTCTGAGCCTAATTCACGTTATAATCATAGAAACTGTCAAGAAATGTCTGTGTCATCGCGTTCTGCACGGAAGGCGGCATTCCTGTAAACAGAGAACCATGCCAACGATGACGTCAAGGCACCTATGAAATGAGGCAGTGTGTATACAGTCACAGAGGGCGCAGTATGGCACAGAGAAGATGACTACCAGACTCTCAGTGGTGGAGGACCAGAGAAAGAAAGCAAGCAGGACAGTCGCAAACTGATGTGACCCGATGGCTTAATGTGGATCGTTCCGTTGTTTTTCGGATGTGGTGACAGTAATAAAGACCGAAATTGTATCCGAAGATCATGGGAGGGCCGACCACGTGTGTCTTCTGAAGATGTTGTTGTTGTAGCCTTCAGTCCTAAGACTGGTTTGGTGCAGCTCTCCATGCTACCCTATCCTGTGCAAGCTTCTTCATCTCGAAGTACCTACTGCAAACCACATCCTTCTCAATCTGCTTTGTGTATTCATCTCTTCTTCTCCCTCTACGATTTTTACCCCTACGCTGCCCTCCAATATTAATTTAATGATGCCTTCGTCTAGTCAAGTTGTGCCACAAATTCCTCTTCTCCGCAATTCTATTCAGTACCTCCTCATTAGTTACGTGATCTATCCATCTAATCTTCAGCATTCTCCTGTAGCACCACATTTAGAAAGCTTTTATCCTCTTCTTGTCTAAACTTTTTATTGTCCATGTTTCACTTCCATACGTGGCTACATTCCATACAAATGCTTTCAGAAAAGACTTCCTGACACACAAATCTATACTCGATGTTAAGAAATTTCTCTTCTTCAGAAACGGTTTCCTTGCCATAGCCAGTCTACATTTTATGTCTGAGCCGCGCACGGCTCGTGTTCATGCCATTTATTTGTTCGTCATGTTCCCTTACGGTACTGCCGCCTCGGTTTCTTATTCCACGTACTGGCGTCACTAACATCCTACCTTACTTGTCCGTGAGTGGCAGCAGTAGCACGTATCGATAAGTGCACTGTCGTACCATCTCTACATATACATCTACAATCATACTCCGCAAGCCACCTGACGGTGTATGGCGGAGGGTACCTTGAGTACATCTATCGGTTCTCCCTTATATTCCAGTCTCGCATTGTTCGTGGAAAGAAGGATTGTCGGTATACCTCTGAGTGGGCTCTAATCCCTCTGATTTTATCCTCATGGTCTCTTCGCGAGATATACGTAGGAGGGAGGAATATACTGCTTGACTCCTCGGTGAAGGTATGTTCTAGAAACTTCAACTAAAGCCCGTACCGAGCTACTGACCGTCTCTCCTGCAGAGTCTTCCACTGGAGTTTATCTATCATCTCCGTAACAAATGATCCTGTAACGAAGCGCGCTGCTCTCCGTTGGATCTTCTCTATGCCTTCTATCAACCCTATCTGGTACGGATCCCACACTGCTGAGCAGTATTCAAGCAATGGGCGAACAAGCGTAGTGTAACCTACTTCCTTAGTTTTCGGATTGCATTTCCTTAGGATTCTTCCAATGAATCTCAGTCTGGCATCTGCTTTGCCGACGATCAACTCATATTATCATTTTAAATCACTTCTAATGCGTACTCCCAAATAATTTATGGAATTAACTGCTTCCAGTTGCTGACCTGCTGTATTGTAGCTAAATGATAAGAGATCTTTCTGTCTATGTATTCGCAGCACATTACACTTGTCTACATTAAGATTCAACTGCCATTCCCTGCACCATGCGTCAATTCGCTGCAGATCCTCCTGCATTTCGGTACAATTTTCCATTGTTACAATCTCTCGATATACCACAGGATCATCCGCAAAAAGCCTCAGTGAATTTCCGATGTCATCCGCAAGGTCATTTATGTATATTGTGAATAGCAACTGTCCTACGACATTCCCCTGCGGCAAACCTGAAATCACTCTTACTTCGGAACACTTCTCTCCTTTGAGAATGACATGCTGCGTTCTGTTACCTAATAACTCTTCAATCCAATCACACAATTGGTCCGATAGTCCATATTCTCTTACTTTGTTAATTAAACGACCGTGGGGAACTGTATCGAACGCCTTGCGGAAGTCAAGAAACACGGCATCTACCTGGGAACCCGTGTCTATGACCCTCTGAGCCTCGTGGACGAGTAGCGCGAGCTGGGTTTCGCACGATCCTCTTGTTTCGAAACCCACGCTGATTCCTACAGAGTAGATTTCTATCCTCCAGAAAATTCATTATACTCGAACATAATACGTGTTCCAAAATGGATGTTGTAGATATAGGTCTATATTTCTGCACATCTGTTCGACGTCCCTTCTTGAAAACAGGGATGACCTGTGCCCTTTTCCAATCCTTTGGAACACTACGCTCTTCTAGAGACCTACGGTACACCGCTGAAAGAAGGGGGGCAAGTTCCTTCGGGTACTCTGTGTACAATCGAACTGGTATCCCATCAGGTCCAGCGGCCTTTCCTCTTTTGAGCTATTTTGTTTCTCTATTCCTCTTTTGTCTACTTCGATATCTACAATTTTGTCATGTGTGTGACAATCTAGAGAAGGAACCAGAGTGCAGTCTTCCTGTGTGAAACAGCTTTGGAAAAAGACATTTAGTATTTCGGCCTTTAGTCTGTCATCCGCCGTTTCAGTACCATTTTGGTCACAGAGTGTCTGGACATTTTGTTTTGATCCACCTACCGCTTTGATATAAGACCGAAATTTCTTAGGATTTTCTGCCAAGTCTGTACATAGAACTTTGGTTTCTAACTCATTGACCGCCTCTCGCATAGCCCTCCTCAAAATACATTTCGCTTCGCGTAATTTTTGTTTGTCTGCAAGGCTTTGGCTATGTTTATATTTGCTGTGAAGTTCCCTTTGCTTCCGCAACAGTTTTCTAACTTGGTTGTTGTACCACGGTGGCTCTTTTCCATCTCTTACGATCTTGCTTGGCACATACTCATCTAACGCATATTGTACGATGGTTTAGAACTTTGTCCACTGATCCTCAACACTATCTGTAGTTGAGACAAAACTTTTGTGTTGAGCCGTCAAGTACTCTGTAATCTGCTTTTTGTCACCTTTCCTAAACAGAAAAATCTTCCTACCGTTTTTAATATTTCTATTTACGGCTGAAGTCATCGATGCAGTAACCGCTTTATGATCACTGATTCCCTCTTCTGCGTGAACTGTTTCAAATAGTTCGGGTCTGTTTGTCACCAGAAGGTCTAATATGTTATCGCCACGAGTCGGTTCTCTGTTTAACTGCTCAAGGTAGTTTTCAGATAAAGCACTTAAAAAAATTTCACTGAATTCTTTGTCCCTGCCACCCGTTGTGAACGTTTGAGTCCCAGTCTATATCCAGCAAATTAAAATCTCCACCCAGAACTATAACATGGTGGGGAAATCTACTCGAAATATTTTCCAAATTATCCTTCAGGCGCTCAGCCACAACAGCTGCTGAGCCAGGGGGCCTATAGACACATCCAGTTACCATGTCTGAACCTGCTTTAATCGTGACTTTCACCCAAATTATTTCACATTTCCTTCGATACTATTGCACTTCTTATCGCTATAAACACGCCTCCCCCTTCACTGTCCAGCCTGTCTCTGCGATATACATTCCAGTCTGAGTTCAGAGACCGATAGTATTTCCGGGTCGTCGCGTGTCTGGCAGTCAGTTGGACCAGCAGCGCAGTCGGGGCGCAGCAGCAGTGAAGTCGGGGAAGGAGCGTCAGTGAGGCGCTGACAGCCAGTGCTCGCCGACACACATGAACTGTCTGACGGAGAGACATTGGAGCGGGACGACCGTTGGTTGGTCTTTCGGTTGGTCGTCTCTTCAGCCGACATATATTTGGTTCTTTCACCGTTTCCGGGAGCGGGCAGTCGATTGGTTACCGTGGAGCAGCGAGAAAGTCTCCGTCGTACGTAATCTGGCCGAGACCCCTGGCGGTGTGCACGCGTGGTTGGAGCTTGAGGTGCTGCTTGCGGGCGCTACGAAGTTCGTCGCCCACCGATCTTGGACGTGAGTTGAGTCCTCACTTACCCTACTATCGAGCCTGAACTGTTTACATTTCTTCGTTTGATCCAGGTTGCCGCTTTTGGGACATTCCTGCGAGCAGCAACGTGTGTGTATTCAAGTCGGCTAAAATCCCAGGCGTCTTCCTGTGGAGTTTAACTTAATTTATTCCCCGTTATTGAAGTTGGCCAGCAGTTTCTTCTGCCTCGTGGCCGTAGACGTTCCTGTTACCTGGCCTGGTCGTTGACGTATTTTCCTCGTCGTGTTGTTGCTGCCCAGCGCTGCGTGTAGGTTCGACATCTGAGGTGTGGTTGGTCGTAGTGGCCGCCAATATTCTGTGTGTCGTTGTATTGAAATCCTGTGGTCGTTTTTCTGGTTGCGTGGAGCGGAATTGATTTTGTTGATTGCGGGTCAGCTGCCTGTCGGCTGGGTTGCCTTCAGATTAAGATGTCGTTGGACAGGCTGCCTGTCTCACCTAAACGGGCGTTAGTATTACAATCTCAGGCCGACCCTTGAGTCCAGATCGCTGTTCCTTGTGCGTTACATAGTAATTTCCCTGTTTGGGTTTTAGTTATTTGGTTGATGTGAGGCCTTCAGCCGAATAGAAATACACTCCTGGAAATGGAAAAAAGAACACATTGACACCGGTGTGTCAGACCCACCCTACTTGCTCCGGACACTGCGAGAGGGCTGTACAAGCAATGATCACACGCACGGCACAGCGGACACACCAGGAACCGCGGTGTTGGCCGTCGAATGGCGCTAGCTACGCAGCATTTGTGCACCGCCGCCGTCAGTGTCAGCCAGTTTGCCGTGGCATACGGAGCTCCATCGCAGTCTTTAACACTGGTAGCATGCCGCGACAGCGTGGACATGAACCGTATGTGCAGTTGACGGACTTTGAGCGAGGGCGTATAGTGGGCATGCGGGAGGCTGGATGGACGTACCGCCGAATTGCTCAACACGTGGGGCGTGAGGTCTCCACAGTACATCGATGTTGTCGCCAGTGGTCGGCGGAAGGTGCACGTGCCCGTGGACCTGGGACCGGACCGCAGCGACGCACGGATGCACGCCAAGACCGTAGGATCCTACGCAGTGCCGTAGGGGACAACACCACCACTTCCCAGCAAATTAGGGACACTGTTGCTCCTGGAGTATCGGCGAGGACCATTCACAACCGTCTCCATGAAGCTGGGCTACGGTCCCGCACACCGTTAGGCCGTCTTCCGCTCACGCCCCAACATCGTGCAGCCCGCCTCCAGTGGTGTCGCGACAGGCGTGAATGGAGGAACGAATGGAGACGTGTCGTCTTCAGCGATGAGAGTCGCTTCTGCCTTGGTGCCAATGATGGTCGTATGCGTGTTTGGCGCCGCGCAGGTGAGCGCCACAATCAGGACTGCATACGACCGAGGCACACAGGGCCAACACCCGGCATCATGGTGTGGGGAGCGATCTCCTACACTGGCCGTACACCACTGGTGATCGTCGAGGGGACACTGAATAGTGCACGGTACATCCAAACCGTCATCGAACCCATCGTTCTACCATTCCTAGACCGGCAAGGGAACTTGCTGTTCCAACAGAACAATGCACGTCCGCATGTATCCTGTGCCACCCAACGTGCTCTAGAAGGTGTAAGTCAACTACCCTGGCCAGCAAGATCTCCGGATCTGTCCCCCATTGAGCATGTTTGGGACTGGATGAAGCGTCGTCTCACGCGGTCTGCACGTCCAGCACGAACGCTGGTCCACCTGAGGCGCCAGGTGGAAATGGCATGGCAAGCCGTTCCACAGGACTACATCCAGCATCTCTACGATCGTCTCCATGGGAGAATAGCAGCCTGCATTGTTGCGAAAGGTGGATATACACTGTACTAGTGCCGACATTGTGCATGCTCTGTTGCCTGTGTCTATGTGCCTGTGGTTCTGTCAGTGTGATCATGTGATGTATCTGACCCCAGGAATGTGTCAATAAAGTTTCCCCTTCCTGGGACAATGAATTCACGGTGTTCTTATTTCAATTTCCAGGAGTGTATCTCTTAAATTAATGCTGTTGTCTTTCCCTTAATGTATGAGATTGTTATTATTTTATATGGAGCCTTCAGCCTAATTTTACATGAGATGTTTTAAGATAAGGCCTTATCCCTTATAAATTGAAACTCTATTTCTATGCCTTAAGCCGTTAAACATATTTTGTTGATATGTGGCCTTCAGCAGAGTATTAATGTCTCTTAAATTAATGTCCTTGTCTTACCCTTAAGGCATGTGATTGTTATTCTTTATAGAGGCCTTCCACTGAATTTTGTATCAAATATTTTAAGATACGACCTGCTGCCTTTTAAAAATGAAACTCTTCTTTCTAGGACTTAAGCCATTAAATTATTTGCTGATGTGTGGCCTTCAGCCGAGTTATAATATCTCTTAAATTAATGTTCCTGTCTTGTCCTTAAGGCATAAGATTATTAAGCTTTTGTATATTTTGCATGAAATGTTTTAAGTCCTTCTGCCTTTTGATTGGAACTCTTCTTATTGCTTAATATGCGGCCTCCAGCCAAGTTCCATTAAAATTAAATTTCTAAGGCGTTCAGCCTGTTTAGATTGAAGATTTAGAAAATATTTTTGAGTGGAACCTCCAGAAGAACCTTGTATTGCAATATCTTGCAGAGAGGCCTTGTGTCTTGGATTTTGAGTGTGGCCTTCCGACGATCTAAAGTTTATCAGAGGAGGTAGATTAAAGTTTTGTGTGTTTTGTATCCTTGTTGTGATACTGTGTGATGATGAATAAATTTTAAGTTTGTATGATGAGTGCAACTAACAGCAATTTATTTTGACCCCTTTCCAGAACCTAATCCGCTATGTCCTGCTAGCACAGGCATTTCAATGTCCTCTCTACTTCCACCATCTTCGGAAGAGAGGACCTTTATTTGGGCTGTTAGGCCGCAACTTTTGAATCCCGCGCGTGGGTAGGAACGGGATAGGTAATACAAGTCGGTACTGGAAGAACGTGGTTTACTGGTGCAAAAACAAGGTGATAAACGATTACATAACTTTGTACATAGGAGCGATGCTGAAGCGAAGACCTCGACAGCACCGGCTAGAGAGCGCTGTCGTCTGTATCTCTCGTAGTGCCAACTTGAGGAACTATTCCGTGGCATCGTTGCTATCGCTACCACAGCAACGGTACCGCCTTAGTACTGCGTCATCCACGGCGTTTTATCGAGGCAAACGATGTGCTGAAGGCTTCATCAAAGTGGTCTTTGTTGTCGGAGACCTGCTGTATGTCTACCACTGAGGCGTCTTCACGGAAGGCAACGTCTAGAGTGGAGTCATCAACATGACATCTGGAAAGGCACTGTAATATCGTATATATCTGCCTATACCGGGCAAGCTACTTAGAAGTACAATGCCCGACCTGTATGGGAACATACTTACATAATGGATGTACCAGTACAAGTCGTAGGAACATGGTTCACGGCATACGGAAGATGGCGTCTGGCCGCGAGTCGTGCACGGACAGCCAAATGGTAAAGGCGACCGCTCGCGATAAGCGCGAATTCTGGGTTCGAGTCCCGGTCCGGCACAAATTTTCATTGCCGTCATTCCATTCTGCAGCTGACGGCAGTCGTTATTCGCAATTACGAATTAATTTGATGTGTTAAACAGAATGGTCGAGCAGCCCTTCGTAAGCCACACATTTCTGCAGGCAGTGCTAAGCGACGCTTGAGGTGGTGTAAGGAGGGACCCCACTGCACAGTGAATGACCAAAAACGAGTGATTTAGAACTATGAATAACCACTATGAAAACCCAATGGACGTTTATACGTATGGTGAACACCTGGAGAAGATTACTTGCAATAGCTGGAGAACGTTACTTGCCGTCATGTACAGCACGGTGGAGGTAGTGTTGCGGTATGGTCGTGATCTTCTTGGTTACGGTGCGGTCCCTTTACTGCCTTCAAGCGGCCAGAGTACCAGCGTGGAGCCTTGCGGGGCGCAGCGGATCGAGCTGGACACCTGGACAGCCAAACAAGGTTCGCCATGTGCAGCAGTATCCGCTTGGCGGCTGGCAGCGTATCGTGAGGCTAAGCTAGCGAAGGAGCAGCTGGGTGACCGGCGAGCTGGGAGGATAGCGGCAGCGGCGCCGACTGCTCGCAGGAAGCGCCGACGGGAGCATCCCTGATCGATTTCGTTCCTGGTGGGTGCACAATTCTTATTGTCGAGTGTAACGGCAGGGCTGCACCGTTCTGCTTTGGTGCCATGTACTTCAGATTCCGAAATTAAAAGAATGCCACAGTCCTCTGCCGTATCACACATTACACCGAATTAGCTGAATGTGCTGCTTAGTTCACTTATTTCGTTTTAAAACGCTTGGGACCAGATTTCCTGTTGAAGTTAATGGTGTGACGAAAAGCTTCCATTTGTCTTCGATTTCTTAATTGTTTTGTTACCTGAATTATACTTTTATTATTGTCGCTGCTCAATACCAACCACATTCTTTTTGTATAAAGCAATTGTATCTATATTCTATAGCACAAATTCAATTTTTGTAATAAAGCTGTGTTTCGTAAGGAAAGACACCTGCTTCTCCACAGCTCTTAGTCATTTCTCTCCACAGTCCCAGTGCCGCCCGATGCCTTTCACAGGCATCAGTATGGATCGTCCATTTCGATACTGCTGTCACAATAAACATTTTCAGACTCATGTCACGTCTTTTCTTTGCAGAGCTTTGACATTTTAGACTACAGTTCCTGTTAGTGTACTCAAAACAGCAGACGACTGCTACAGTGTTTACTTATGTGTAATGGTATACAAGTTCTTAATTTGTGACCCGGAAAGTAACTGTTACTCCTTGGAAGAGTGTAAGTCACTTGATCCTAATTTTTACTATGTTCATAGTTATTCAGTTGTCCGTCGTCGAAAATACCATAGTTTGGAAACATTTGCATTACCTAACAAAAACTGAAGGAACCAGAGGAAGAGGAAGAGACGAATTGAAACTTCACAGTTCCGAGGGCAGCTGATTTTATAACAGTGATTACATCATAGAATCGAATTTACAAAGACATAGTAGTATGAGCCCACTTATCAGTGTGATGTTGCACTCCCACTGGTATGGCTGCTTGCGCTATTTTGGTTGGGAGCAGTATCATAAGGCCCCCATCATTTCCTGAGGCTCGCTGGTCCATAGCTGACGTAAATAGCTCTTGACGTCCTTGATACTGACTCCCAAGTCCATGCTGGTCTCATATGTGTTCTATTAGGCACTTTTCTGGAGACCTGACAGGCCACGGAAGAAACTGAACTTCACACAGCTCAACACGTGCCATGTGTGGAAGAGGATTTTTTACTCAAATTTGGCACTACCGCATGAGAGATAACACATGAGGACACGCACTCTCTGTGACGTACTACTATTCTGTCAGTTGCCTCAATCACTACCGGCCATGATCTGAAGTCACTTCTAATGGCCATCCACACCATGACGCCACATTTGACCTCTGTTAAAATTCCTGTCGGAACCTTCAGCTGTCATTTATTTTGCACAATTCGCTACTAGTTTCGGTCACTGATCATTAGCAAGCTTAGCTGGCATAATCGGCAGGGAAGTTATACTACAATTTCAACAAAAGTAATCTGCTGTTTCAATACATACGAAAATTCTCGTCAGGAAGCATGTCCACATCGACAGCTAGTAAAACATTAGTAGTGAATTGCGCAAAATAAATGACAGCTGACGGTTGTACCACGAATTTTAACAATTATTTGGCGGTTTGCAAATGAATGTTCAAACGTACATAATATGATATCTCGAATTATGAGTTCCACCATTCAAGCCGATACCACATTATAATCTCGCTCGGATGTTGATTTTGTGAATTATTGTAGAAGGGGACCTAGAAATGTACATACATTTACATCATTGTGCCTCTTCAAAACACTGGAACGATAGGATCTCTCCTCAGGTCACCACCATACTCGCCGAAGACGTTCATATGGGCACTGCAAAACAGCGATTCAATGCTGAACACAAAGCGATTACATGAATTAGCAGTCTAGGCTTGTAGTCATGGTACAATTCCAAACGCTGCCGTATGTATTGTGGTGTTCATGGCAGTCTATGCGTGGGAAGGTAATTTCTGAATACAACTGCTCCCAGTTTCTGACCAATGCTGCCGCAAAACACAATATGTTGCACGTAGTCCTCCCTGTTCTTGGATGGCAGATGTAAAGGGAAAGAGGGTACAATTTGCTCCTTGTTTTGGTAAGATTTTGTCAACTGGAACCTTCACGTTTATACAGCATTCCTATGCACTTCAATGTCAGATCACTGTCACATCTGAATGTTGCACAAATCTGGATGAGGGAGTACTCAACCGGCTGGCCGAATGGAGACTAGAGCTGGGCCATTCGCTTCAGAACCGATTCAAAGTGACCTGAAAAAATGAGCGGTAGTTTTTTGGACCCGAAAAGCCTCTTCTGTGATGTCCGTGTGTGGAACGTAGATTCTGGGGCTGGCTGAGGAAGCACCGTCCCAGCCAGCATGCTGAACTAGTCACTGTGGCATAGAATACGCAACAAAGAAAATTTTCTGTTTAAAATGTGTTGCACCTCACTGTTAAGAATACTTTTTTCATCAGAGAAAATAATAGAAAACAAGGAAATTTCACTTTCTAAGAGCACTGCACTAAAGCAGGAAACACTTTCTCACCTTTTATTTCTGCTTGCAGCTTTTTAGGAGCTACCATGTTAGAGCTTTCGACACTCACCACAAAAGTCGAGGCTCTGCGAAGAGGAGACGCTTGTCTCCCCTGCCTCTCCTGACGGCATGGAGTTTCTTACAGGTGGCTTACAGGTCAGTGCACTCTTGGCTCACTAACTGATTCGGCTCCCAGCATCTGGTCACTGTTCCACACTCAATGCTGAGTGGATAAAAAGGCGACTCAGGAGTCACCCTGCATTTTCCATTCACGGCGCTATTGAGTTATTATTCAGTCACACTTCGACTTGAATCTTCGGCTCATCACTCTCCCTTCGAATACAGCTCGCTTTGGATATTGCTCACTGTAACAATAATGGCATGTATGTTACATTATTTAATTTTATACATATATCTCTGAGTTTATACAAATAGATTATTGAATGCAATGTGTGTCCATTTGTTCTCATTTTAAGATTCCACTGTTTAAAAACTGAACCTCATAGACGAAACTATAGTATGTGATGCATGTTAATTTCTTCTCAGTTTAATGTTTTACTATTTAAAGAGTGATGTCAGAGACGAGATGAACAAATTAAATAATTAAGACTCAAAATGAGAACAAATCTGAAACTAAAACAGTGATCTATGTAGGTATCCATCCAGTCCGAACCAAAACAGTCGCCAATAATAAACCAATGGAACAGTTAGACTATTTCAAATATTTATGATGTGACAAATAATATTATTAAGATATGAATATACAGAAAAAGCTAATACTCACCAGCGTTCCATTATGACTTATCACAAACATTAAAATACTTCCCTCTTCTGCGACTATGTACCAGACATGTTTCAACTGCTCTTGTTAGGCATCTTCATTGGTATTCATTTTGTATCCTGTTTATGCAACCATCGGTGGTTGCATACGCTCTAAATTCACTCAGTACAGGTTTCTTCCATTAAATATTTCAGGGCGTATAGCCCATACTACAGTTCACTTACCAACATACATGTGACACAATAAGAGAACACTTAACGGTAAAACTAGGAAAGAAACACAACCGCAGTTTTTTAAAGACACGGCTATTCTCACTTCATTACATGGAATAGGAGGCTGGATAGTAAGAAATAAAGACGTACCGCAAAGAGAATCATGACAAAAGAAATTTCTGAGAACGGTAAAAGGCTACAACAGGCAAGACAAAATCAAAAACGAAATAGTAAGGCAAGAACTAGGGACGCATTCAATAACCCAAAAGGCATTCCTATTCAAAGAAAAATGGGGAGAACATTTACCTCGTATGCCGCCACAGAGACTTCCTAAAACAGCAATGGATTATAAATCATGGGGAAACAAAAGTTTTGGTAGACAGAGAAAGAGATGGTGAGGCTGGAACAGGATATAGGCATAACCCTAGAGTAGTAGAAGAAGAAGAACAAGACAAAGCAGCAGAAGAAGAAGTAAAAGTACATCGTCACAAAAAGTACTTTAATATTTCCACATAACGTAATTACCAGAGATGCGGGACACAAGTCCACCACGTCGCCTTCGCTTACATAAATTTCATGTGATATATGGTATCATTTCAACAAAGTGGATAAACAAAGGAAATGCTGTTGCTACCTGTAATAGCATCGTCTTCTTCTGCCTCATGGTCAAACCTGAGGACACATCTAAAGTTCAATCATCGAACAGTACCTCTAAAATTGTGTGGGTCAGGAAGCACATCAGGATCGCAGTCAACTGATGATCCTTCTACAGAGAGTCGAGAAAGTGTTTCTCGTGAACTATTCTCTCTTATGTCTGCAGCAACTTCAAATGAAGCTCTCCATCCGGCAAATGAAAGTCAGTAACAGTCATTCATTGCTATCTGGTTGCCAACCAGTTCCTGATTAAGTTTCCTTTGTGACACTCTCACCCATAACCAGTTTTATGTTCGCAATCTGTCAACATATAAAGTCGATCTCATGAAACTATTAATTCCTTGTATTAAGGCCAACGGTTTCAATAATTTTTTTAGATAATTTCATGAAATCAGAAATTATTTCTGATTCCTTGATTCCTGATTTTTGTTTAGTTGACTGCACCTGAACAGTTGCCCATGAAATGCCAACCCATAGCATATGAAGATGGCCTTTGAAGGCCGAAACCTGTTATGATTGTATCATAAAAAAGCGACTGAATCAAAAATAAAAATACAAAAATATCTTATAATAAGACAATATCTCTTCAGAAGAAATGTCGTATTTTCGAAGA
The DNA here is from genome assembly GCF_023864275.1 of Schistocerca cancellata. NCBI lineage: Eukaryota > Metazoa > Arthropoda > Insecta > Orthoptera > Acrididae > Schistocerca > Schistocerca cancellata. The sequence continues at coordinate 212,770,024 of NC_064634.1, forward strand.
GTCCTTTTGTCGTAAGAAAACTTGCTTAAATACAGATAAATTAAAATAATGATCAGTCAGCTACCTATCGAGTAGGAATTGTTCAATCTGGAAGATGCTCGATGACACTGTCAGTCAGCTCCAAAGAAGCCAAGAACTAGAACCTTCAGTGATTATATACACGAAATGGATATGGTGTCTGTTCTTTCGGACATGTCCGAAAGGAAAAATGGTTCAAATGGCTCTGAGCGCTATGGCCTTAACATCTGAGGTCATCAGTCCCCTAGAACTTAGAACTACTTAAACCTAACTAACCTAAGGACATCACACACATCCATGCCCGTGGCAGGATTCGAAACTGCGACCGTAGCGGTCGCGCGGTTCCAGACTGAAGCGCCTAGATCCGCTCGGCCTCGGCCACACCGGCTGACACATGTCCGAAAGAACAGACACCACTGATGACCTGCAGCCGTCTAGAACGAAATTAGAATTATATATTAACACCTTCAGCTGCTGATGGGCGTTGATATACATCAACGGGGACTAGTGAAAATGTGTGCCCCGACCGGGACTCGATTTCGGGATCACCTGCTTACATGGCAGACACTCTATCCATCTGAATCCCGGTCGGGGCACACATTTTCACCTGCCCCCGTTGATGTATATCAAAGCCCGTCAGCAGCTGAAGGTATTAATACACAATTCTAATTTCCTTCAGTGATTGTCACACTAGACATACACACTGGTGTCCAAAATTAAAGGAATAAACCCCAACTTCCCCTTCCTGCGTCTAATTCACATTATAATCATACCAAAAGCAAAAAGGTAACCACAAGATCGTGTTCTGCTCTGAAGATGGCATTCCAGTCAGTGGACAACCACGCCAGCGATAGCGTCTGGGCACCCATGAAAGGGGGTAGTATTTGTTGGGTAGTCCCACATCCACAATCGTAGTGTACACAGTCACAGACGGAGCTCTATGGCACAGAGAAGACGCCTACCAGACTCTCTGCAGTGGAGAACCATATGAAAATGGAGGTAGGACAGTCGCAAACTGATGTGACCGAATGGCTTAATGTGAATCGATCTATTGTTTCTCTGGTGTGGCTACAGTTTGTACAGGCCGAAACTGTATGACAAATACAAGGGCAGGGCCGACCATGTGTGATATCAGAAAGGGAGGACCGTTATTTAGCTATAAGGGCATAACGATACCGCTTTATTATTGCATGGCAACTGACAGCTTACCTTGCAGCATCCACTGAACGTTTCGTATCGAGGCAAGCGGGGTACAGAACGCTTCGTCAGAGCGGCCCTAATTGTTGGAGACTTGCGGCATGCGTAACTCAGGAACGTCTTCACAGAACGGAACGTCTGGATTGGAGTCGTCAGCATGCCACCTGGACGGTCAAACAGTGAGCCAATGTTCTTCTCATAGATGAGTCCACATTTGGTCTGGAGAGGGCTTCTCGATGGATTCTCCTCTGGAGAGAACGTAAAACACGATTTCGTACCAAACATTGTGGACAGCATGCCACCTGGACGGTCGATCATAGATCCCATGTTGTTCTCATAGATGAGTCCCGATTTGGTCTGGAGAGTGATTCTCGACGGATTCGCCTCCGGAGAGAACGTAAAACACGATTTCGATACCAAACATTGTGGACAGAGACCGATATGCAGGAGAATACTTAATGGTGTGGGCAGGGATTATGCCGACCACTCGAACAGCTTTTCATGAAATTGTACAGGTGAATCAGTGAAGTTTAACTGCGGTCAGGTAACGTGACGAGATCTTGGAACTTCGTACGTGGTTGTTGAGAGGTGCTGTGGGCCCATACTCTGAACTGATGTACAATATTGCTCAGCCTCATACAGCACGGGTGGATGATTTCTTCGAAAAGGAGGATATTGCACACCGTGACCTGCTCACTCTCCCGATTTGAATCGCATAGAGCATATCTAGGATGCACTGTGAAGACAGCGTGGCATCACGTCAGCGTCCGCCAACCACTCCTCAAGAATTAAGAGCAGCTCTGCAGGACGAATGGTGTTATTGCCTCAACATGAGATTGATGACATCATTCGCTACATGTCCCGTGGTTGTCAGGTCTGTATTGCTGTCATAGGTGGTCACAGCTCATCCTGAGCTGTTTAACCAATAGACTGAATAAGTGTTTAATTCCATTAAATTAGAAACGACGAAGAACATTTTGTCTACCTTTATGCATGTTGCAGTTGTTTACTTTCTGCATTCCTTACATTGTTTCTACTTTACTATCACCTCTTAGTACTTTTTGTGGCAAAATAAACGCAACCTTGCAAAATATCCGTTTCTTGCTTTAATTTTGGACACCAGTGTATTATTACACTGAATGTAAATGATTACTACAGATAATTTTAGAAAATAGAATCTTAATTACAGTTGCATCTCAGTTTTTATATTACATTCTGGTTTTGAATAGTATTATGAAACATAAGAAGAATGAGCTTTCTCCAAAACCTTTTTTAGAATTTTGCTGTGATTCTTTCAATGTTTACTGAAACAGGAGTGTAAGACTTTTCAAACATCTTAAAACCACGAGGGACATAATGGAAACTTATTAACCCTCTTATTGTATTCTTTCAAAAAGTTTAAGGTAAGATAAAAATTGGCGTGACGTGAACTTGAATTAAAAAGGGAAGTTGCATTACTATCAGTCAGTTTGGTAAGTGAATGATGAGTGGTGACTTATGGAAAACAGCTACTTCATTCCAGTGAGTGAGGAACTGTGATCTGATACGTAAGAAGGTTCTGCGCATCTGTAATGGAGGCCCACAATGGAGCACCTTTCTGGTGACACAACTGCACAGCATTTCCATGTCCTTCACATTGGTCTATCATTCAATATCTGAAGCTCTTCAAGCCTCTTATTTATCCCACTACGTCTAGTAATAATACCATGCATGACGTACTGTTCTGCCTGTCACAGATTATTGCTACTCCAATCATTTACTATTTGCAGATGGCGTGTTCATGAACAAAGTTATTTGACATTAGACCATGACATCTGTGTTCATTAATTTTTGTCAAGCACTGCATATAACACCTAAAGGTAATATAGAGACGATATCTGTGACAGGCAGGCGTTTGTTGATTGTAGGGATTTTGGGCACAACTGTCACAGCCCTCTCAGCCGAAGAAACGAAATATCAGCAATGTCCAAGAGCACAGTAGTTTGTTGTGAGAGGGGACACACATGGAAATGCTGTGGTGGAAGCGTAGGGCAACACCAAGAGCTAAGTAATCTGATTTGGCAGTACTATATGCTACGAGCACACAGCTAGGTTGTGGCTCATTGGACTAGCTGTGATAGATGAGATCATAAGAGGCCGTACTGAACTTTCAAAGGCGACGCCCTTGAGGATTTTAGCTTCCATCTGCTCCAACGAAACATTTAAATCATCATCGTTAGATATTTTGGCAGATCCAATGACAAACCATTTTGAGAAATCTAAGTTCATACTTTTCCAGCTGTTACATATCGGAAGTTGGTTGCAGTTATGTATATGGTTGATGTTAAAGGTAGCCTCAAAGAAACAAATGATCTGGTGACCCATTCTTTAAAAAATCGTATAGATTATAGATATACGGTGCCAGGGATAAGAGTGATGAATGACATTTGCCTTGTAACAGGCATCTCGGCTTCAGACTATAATGTCAGATTTTAGAGTACAATATGATTCTGATCCCTGGATTCTCAGGGTTGATCGCGTTCCTCTGGTTTTAGAGCAGAGTGGAATGTCTAAACCAGAGCCTCAGAAGACTCTGCGACGGTGCCGGATGCAAATTTCTCGATCTCCGCTATCAGACTTGTAGGGTTCCCGTTAATAGTTCAGGCGTGAACTACACGCAGCAAGCGGGGACTAGGATAGCGGAGTACGTGTGGCGTGCACATGTGGCTTTTTTAGGTTAGACAAATCCTCCTTCGTGATCAAAGACGATTTGCCTGATAAATTAGCCACGATGTCCTCATAGAACGTTCGCCGACATAGATCATAGAAAAGGTTAATATGATTTTGGTAAACTCCAGGAGCATGCAAGAAAAGATAAAAAATTTTGGGAATTTGTGGTAAGATTGGTTCAAATGGCTCTGAGCACTATGCGACTTAACTTCTGAGGTCATCAGTCGCCTAGAACTTAGAACTAATTAAACCTAACTAACCTAAGGACATCACACACATCCATGCCCGAGGCAGGATTCGAACCTGCGACCGTAGCGGTCACGCGGTTCCAGACTGAAGCGCCTTTAACCCCACGGCCACACCGGCCGGCTTGTGGTAAGATCTTATGGGACCAAACTATTACGGTCATCGGTCCCTAAGCTTACACACTACCTAATGTAACTTAACTAACTTATGCTAAGGACGACACGCACACACGTGCCCGAGAGAGGACTCGAACCTCCGACGGGGTTAGCCGCGCGGGCAGTGACAAAACGCCCCAGACCGCCTGGCTACCTTGCGCGGCCAAGAAAAGGTCCCAGAATTAGTATCGCTCACTGAAGGCTATAATGCACAGATAGTATTAGGAACAGAAAGTTGGTTGAAACCAGACGATAATGACAACGAAAACCTATGTTCAGTTGCGAATATTTATCGTAAGGATTGTTAGTCACGAAAGGTGCCGGCATGTTTATTGCAGTGAAGAAATCGACAGAATCTAGCGAGGTTATCATGGATTCCCATCGTGAATTAAACTGGGTGAAGTTAAGTATGAAAGGTCGGCCACAAATGGAAAGCGGATGCTTTTATAGACCGCCAGGGTCGGGAGCTATGGTGGCAGAGCGCTTCAGTCAGAGCTTGCAGAATATCGTTAATAACTTTTCAATCATACCGTTGTAATAGGGGTGACTTCAACTGGACAGGTAAGGACTTGGACTGTCATGCTATCAAAACTGGTACAATTGACGGAGACTCGTGTGACATTGTTCTGGATGTTATGTCCGCAAATTACTTTCACAGATAGGTAGAGAACCAACTCGTGAGGGCAACATCTTAGGCCTCCTGGCAACAAACAAACTTGAACTTATTGAATCAGTTAACGCAGAGTAAGGTACCAGTGATCGAAAAGATGTTGAGAAAGGTACGAAGATATTTTTGCGTAGCAAAAGTGACAGGACACAAACTTCAGAGTATCTGAACAGTCAGAATCAAAAATTCGTTGATCAGGACGAAGATGTGGGAAACAAATGGAAAAAATTTAAAGTAATCGCGCAATATGCCCTAGACAAATACGTTCCGAGTAGGGTCATAAGGATTGGGAAAGACCCATCATGTTTAATTGCCATTTCAGATTTTAGAGAAGTAAATACCTAGCCGACAGACAGAAATTGAACGAGGTGAAAATGAGCGTAAGGAGAGCATTGAGAGGAGCGTTCAATGACTTTGAAAGCAAAACTTTATTTACCGATATGAGTAAAAACCTAAGAGGTTTTGGTCGTACCTAAAACCAGTAAGTGGATCAAAATCATCTATTCATTCACTCAGTGATCATACTGGCACCGAAACGGAAGATGACAGAGAGAAGACCGAAATACCGTATTCGGTCTTCCGAAATTTCGTAGATCGCTTGAGCAATGAAAGGTACCTAGCGATTGCAAGAAAGCGTAGGTCATTACCGTTATTAAGAAGGGCCGCAGGACAGATGCACACACTTATAGACATATATCGTTGACGTCAATCTGTTGTAGAATTATGGGGTTGGGTTGTTTGGGGGAGGAGACCAGACAGCGAGGTCATCGGTCTCATAGGATTGGGGAAGGAAGTAGGCCGTGCCCTTTCAAAGGATCCGTCCCGGCATTGGCCTGGAGCGATTTAGGGAAATCACGGGAAAGCTAAATTAGGATGGCCAGACGCGGGATTGAACTGTCGTCCTCCCGAACGCGAGTCCATTGTAGAATTATGGAACATGTTTTATGCTCAATAATTATGACATTCCTGAAGAAGGGATGTCTCCTCCATAAAAATCAGCATGGCTTCCAGAAACAGAGATCCTGCCAAGCTCAACTTTGTTCTTCGATGACAGCCACAGCGCCGTAGACATTTGCGCTTAGGTTGAAGCCGTGTTCTTTGATTTCAGGAAGGCATTTGACAACCTCCCGCAATGCCATTTAATGTGTCGTAGCAGATTTGTGAGTCGTTTCAAGACTTCCTTTCAGATGGGTCTCAGCACGTCGCTCTTAACGAGATAAAATCGACAGATACAAAGGTAATTTCCGGAGTACCCCAAGGAAGTGCGACAGGATCGTTATTATTTACAATAGAGGGTGAGTAACTAACTATTGGCACCTAGAATAACTCCGAAAGTATGATGGTAGCGGAAATGTTTGTGTGACAAATATTTCATCGGAAAACGGGGGCTGTAATATGACTTTGGTTTTTTGTTGCTAGGTGGGATCGCTTCAGAGATATGAAAGCCAAGTTTGTTTTTTAAATGGGATGCTATAGTTCGGTACTTACTTTCTGTTAGCGGCTATCGAGATGAATCCAATGATGTGTAGCATTAAGGTCTGTAAGGGTCAACGAAGGTTGAAAAAGGTGACAAGAACGTCCATTTACAGAAGCTGTTCGGAGTGATTACATTGGATCAATGCAGTGCTGCAATCTTCTTAGCGTGGATTGAGTGGTATTCCTTATCATTTCGGCACTTATCGAAGCACATGCTGTGACAATTCTCTCTCTTACACCTTGCAAATAGTACATATTCACCGAATACGGCGTATCCATCTAACGCGCCATTGATAAGTAAACACCATTAAACGGCTCTACAATACAGCACTAATTGGAACGGCAAGACTAGTATCGACGAATCAAGCGAATGTGAATGATGTATTCCTTTGAAGAACAAGTTGATATGCTTATAATTTACGGAGAATACCAACGAAATTCAGTGCGAGCTAGAGACTTACACGCTGAAAGATAGCCTTAACGGACATACCCTACACGTGATACATTTAAATATGTGTTTGATAAATTGAGAACAATTGGATCTTTAATGATTCGGAAACATGTCATGCAAAGGAAAGTTACTAACGAGGAAACGGAAATTGGTACTCTTGCCACTGTGGTTCGAGATCCTTGTGCTAGTTCGCGTCAAATCGCAAGGCATTCTGGCATGAGCCAGAGTAGTGTTGTTCGTGTTCTGCATCATAACAATTATCATCTTTACCATATCAGTCTCCACCAAGAATTAACTGGTACGGATTGTATGCGTAGCATCAACTTCACATTCAGAGAGATGACACATCTATTAATTTGATTTTATTTACTGACGAGGCTGCATTCACTAACAATCTAAATGTTAATTTGCGTAACATGCATTACTGGGCAACTGAAAATCTATGTTGGCTACGGCAAGCTGCACCCCGAAAACCGTGGTCGGTGAATGAATGGTGTGGGATTCTGGAGGACAGAATTATAAGCCCCTATTTCATCGAACGAAATCTTAATGGAAGGAAGTACACCACATTCCTGCAAGAAACATTGTCATTGGAAGAAATACCTTTGGTAACAAGGAACGGAATGTGGTATCAACACGATTGGTGTCCGGCACATTTTCCACTGATGGCTAGAAATGAGTTGCACAGACAATTCCCACATCGTTGGATTGGACGCGGAGGAGATGTGTCGCGGCCGGCTTATTCGCCAGACTGGATTTTTTTGTGGTGATTCGTAAAAAACAATGTTTTAAAAACGTTCCATCTACACTTGAAGAAATGCGAGAGAGAATTGTCAGAGCTTCGGTAAGTGCCGATGTGATAAGGAATGCCATTCAATCCATGATAAGACAATTGCAGCACTGCACTGATACCAATAGTCATCACTTCGAACACCTTCTGTAAATGGACGTTCATGCCATCTTTGTGACCTTCGTTGACCGTCAAAGACGTTACTGATGCACATCACTGGATTCTTCTCAATAGCTGCTATCAGAAAATAAATACCAAACTATAGCATCCCATTAAAAAAAAAAGAAAACGTTTACCTTCATATCTCTGAAGCGACCACTCCTAACAACAAAAAACCAACGTCATATAATGGCCCCCGTTATCCCATGCAACATTTGTTCCACAAATTCTTCAGCACCTGTCACACTTTCGGAGTTATTCTTGGTGGCGATAGTTAGTGCCTCTCCCTGTATATGTTAATGATCTAGTGGAAAGCGTCGGATGCTCTCCAAGGCTTTTCGTAGATGATGCAGTTATCTATAACAAAGTAGCAACGCCAGAAGATTGTAACGATTTGCGGAATGACCTCCAGAGAATTTATGAATACAGCAGGCTCTGGCAGTTGACCCTGAACGTAAATAAATGTAACATACTGTGCATGGATACGAAAAGAAATCAACAACTGTGTAGCTACGCTATTGATGACAAACCGCTCGAAACAGTATCTGCACTAAAGTATCTAGGAGTAACTATCCGGAGCGACCTTAAGTGGAATGATCACATAAAAGAAATAGTGGACGAGCAGATGCCAGACTCGGATTCATAGGAAGAATCTTAAAGAAAAATAGCTCATTCTCGAAGGAAGTGGCCTGTTTGATTCTTGAGTATTGTTCTCTATCTGGGATCCCTACCAGGTAGGACTGACAGAACAGGTCGAGAAGATCCAACGAAGAGCGTCGTGTTTCGTCACGGGACCGTTTAGTCGACACGAGAGTGTTACGGAAATGATCAACAAATTCCATTGGCAGTGGCAGACGTTACAAGAGAGGCGTCGTGCATCATGGAGAGATTTACTACTGAAATTTTGAGAGAACTAATTTCGGGAAGAGTCATACAGCAGATTACTTTCCCCCCACCGCCCCATGTAAGACCGGCGTAATGACCAAGAGGAGAAAATTCGATAAATTAGAGCCAATACAGAGGCTTACCGGCAATCATTCTTCCCCCGCGCTATTCGCGAGTGGAACAGGTTTGTGGTACAAGAAGTACCGTCCACCATTCACCATTAGGTAGCTTGCGGAATGTGATGTAGATGTAGATTCCGTTTCTCTGCTGTTATGTCGCTTCTACATAAGTGAGTTTCTGTAGATCTTTTGCCAGTACATCGACTGGGTACGGAACCGGAAGATCGTTGCCGGTATGTCCTATAACATTAACGAAGTCTTAAAATTTAAGATCTCCATGAATAAGAATCAGAAACACTTGTTGTAAGGTAAATTCAGAATTTCTACGTGCATTTAGACATGCCTTCGACCCAAACGCTTCATGTACAATCCTCATACAAGCATCCCAAACCCAAGAAACACAAGAAATGGAATTATGTATGTATGTATTAAATCGGGGACCTACAAAAGAAGGAGAGGCTTCGTCCCGCAGTAGCCCTCAGTGGATCACAACCGCACAACAGGCCACAGCTGTCCACCCATCGCACCGTCGCCCCACACAGAACCCGGGGTTATTGTGCAGTTCGGTCCCCAGTCGCTTTCGTGCTCGCTAAACAAACCTGTGACGAAATGTCTCCTTATCAGTCGATCATTATAGGGATCCCTGACTGACAAGCAATATTCAGGTATCCTTCGAATGGTTTTGTGAGCTACCACTTTCCAAACGACTTTTCCAGTGAATCTCAGCCTGGTATCTGTCTTATATGCCATTGCTTCTTGTGATGGGCGTTTCACTTTAAATTACGTCTTTACATTTAGACAATGTAAGGGAGTTCAGAAGTTTCCTAATTTGGTAATCTGATACCACAGTGTTTTATTTTTCTTTTATGTTCAATAGCCGGCTTCAGCTCACATTTAAAGAGAGTTTCCATTGAGTTTGCAAATTATGGCTCGGATATTACAACTGACAGCCGTAATTCTCATATATCAGTTTTATGTCGTCGCTTACATTTAAAGGCTACCATCGACTTTTTATACGCTACTGTTTGTGTGTTATTCAGTGACAGAAGTGTTCCTTGTCTTATTGAGCATTATGATTCATGGGCAATAGCTCGATTTTTAGTCATTCTAACGAAGTGAGCAGATAATCCGACTAATGCGAGGGTTCATTGTAACCCTGGCACAGTCTGTTAACGTTATAGAAAACTCAATGGAAATGCATGAATGGCAAGCTACCATGGGAAGTCACCAACAGCAGATGGATCATGTACGTCTTTCCTTAAAAAAAATCTTTAATTTATCACTGTAAAGCAAACCTCTCTGGGAAATAAGTCCCCTCCAAACAACAGTTAGGCTACAATAAGGGGCAAATTTTCTCGCAGGATTATTACTTAGTTGCAAAGTGGTATTAGATTTGCAGTGAAAAAGAGTCTATCAATATAATTCTATGTATATACACTCCTGGAAATGGAAAAAAGAACACATTGACACCGGTGTGTCAGACCCACCATACTTGCTCCGGACACTGCGAGAGGGCTGTACAAGCAATGATCACACGCACGGCACAGCGGACACACCAGGAACCGTGGTGTTGGCCGTCGAATGGCGCTAGCTGCGCAGCGTTTGTGGACCGCCGCCGTCAGTGTCAGCCAATTTACCGTGGCATACGGAGCTCCATCGCAGTCTTTAACACTGGTAGCATGCCGCAACAGCGTGGACGTGAACCGTATGTGCAGTTGACGGACTTTGAGCGAGGGCGTATAGTGGGCATGCGGGAGGCCGGGTGGACGTACCGCCGAATTGCTCAACACGTGGGGCGTGAGGTCTCCACAGTACATCGATGTTGTCGCCAGTGGTCGGCGGAAGGTGCACGTGCCCGTCGACCTGGGACCGGACCGCAGCGACGCTCGGAGGCACGCCAAGACCGTAGGATCCTACGCAGTGCCGTAGGCGACCGCACCGCCACTTCCCAGCAAATTAGGGACACTGTTGCTCCTGGGGTATCGGCGAGGACCATTCGCAACCGTCTCCATGAAGCTGGGCTACGGTCCCGCACATCGTTAGGCCGTCTTCCTCTCACGCCCCAACATCGTGCAGCCCGCCTCCAGTGGTGTCGCGACAGGCGTGAATGGAGGGACGAATGGAGACGTGTCGTTTTCAGCGATGAGAGTCGCTTCTGCCTTGGTGCCAATGATGGTCGTATGCGTGTTTGGCGCCGTGCAGGTGAGCGCCACAATCAGGACTGCATACGACCGAGGCACACAGGGCCAACACCCGGCATCATGGTGTGGGGAGCGATCTCCTACACTGGCCGTACACCACTGGTGATCGTCGAGGGGACACTGAATAGTGCACGGTACATCCAAACCGTCATCGAACCCATCGTTCTACCATTCCTAGACCGGCAAGGGAACTTGCTGTTCCAACAGGACAATGCACGTCCGCATGTTTCCCGTGCCACCCAACGTGCTCTAGAAGGTGTAAGTCAACTACCCTGGCCAGCAAGATCTCCGGATCTGTCCCCCATTGAGCATGTTTGGGACTGGATGAAGCGTCGTCTCACGCGGTCTGCACGTCCAGCACGAACGCTGGTCCAACTGAGGCGCCAGGTGGAAATGGCATGGCAAGCCGTTCCACAGGACTACATCCAGCATCTCTACGATCGTCTCCATGGGAGAATAGCAGCCTGCATTGCTGCGAAAGGTGGATATACACTGTACTAGTGCCGACATTGTGCATGCTCTGTTGCCTGTGTCTATGTGCCTGTGGTTCTGTCAGTGTGATCATGTGATGTATCTGACCCCAGGAATGTGTCAATAAAGTTTCCCCTTCCTGGGACAACGAATTCACGGTGTTCTTATTTCAATTTCCAGGAGTGTATATAGACTGAAGCGGTGAATGGAAATTTGTACCAAGTCCAGGAATCTAACCCTGGTGTCCTGCCTCTAGGTAGGTGCGTTACACACTACTCCACTTTGGCTCAGCGTTCCCACACCTGCACGGATTACCCTGGAAAGCCCCCCCCCCCCCCCCGCTCCTAGATCCTAATTCTTTCTACCGCACAGGACTTCTTTAAATTCCTCCTTACACACGAACAGATTTGTGAGGCTCTCCATGTTCTGCAGTAGGACCTCAGCATCGAACGTGAATGGGGGATCCAGCCTCCATTTGTGATTGTGACTACTCCTGGGTTTCAGGCTGCATCCCCCATTTGTGGTCGATGCTGAGTCGCTATTGCAGAACATGGAGAGCCTCGACAATTCTTTTCGTGTATAAGGAGGAATTTAAAGTAGAATGGGGAGGCAGAGAGAATAAGGATCGAAGAGGGAGGCATGCCAGACTAATCCGTGCAGTTCTGTGAACCGCTTTGCCGAGGTGACGTGGTGTCTAATGCACTTATATGTTAAGCAGCAGACCCGAGTTCGATTCCCTGCCTTGCTCTAAATTTACACTCGCCGCTTCAGTATGTATAAATAATATCTGTATGAAATCATTTCAATTAATCAATGCACATTTATTTCGGAGTAAAAACCGTGTAAGAGAAATCAACAACCTTACAACTGGACTGAGTACTGTATTCCAGAGCATCGGTGATAATAACTTATGCAAAATTAATTTGGTCTTCTCGCTAAGAAGGCACATAGTCACACAGGATCTAGGAACAGGATCCGGATTGAATCTGGTTACCACATTCATCAGTACGCCAGGCATGCCATCTTACAAGCACTTGAATGTTGTCACTACGACAGTGGGTAGTCACCCAAAACTACATAATGAGGTGAGCAGATTGAGCAAAGTTGTGACTTCTAGACACCTACGTGAGCTCGACATAACATACATCAACTATCATACAATGCAGCCTTTCACGGCCGATATTGTCTTCACTTAAATCTTCCGGGCTGATAGGCAGTCGGAGACGAAACGTCAGGGGAGAGTTTCATACATCGACCACGGATTATCAACCCGGAAGTTTTAAGTGGAACCACCAACTAATTGTTTCGCTGGCCACAGTCTCCGATGACCCACCTACAGAAGGGACTCCATGAAAGTGAATAAATTTCGATCATCAACCAACGTTATTCCGTACGGAATATTCTTTAAACTAAATAACAGCATACATGAGGATGTGTAAGGCTAATTCTTGACCAGATGGGCACATGGCTGATGCCACCGAAATGTGGAGAGTGGGAAGGGAGATGGATGGGCTGAACAATACGTGGTATTATATCACGCGGAGTTATCTTAGTTACCCTTCAGATTTTATAATCAAGCACTTCCTACAAGAAGGTTCATATTAACCACACAATAATTGCAAAATAAATAATCAAACACGAACGGGGGAAACATATGATCGAACAAGAGCTACAAAGAGAGTATACTAAATTTATAAAATTATTATTTGACACTGGGGCAGCATCACTTATGTGAATAAACTGGGCTCTAAACGCAGGAAAACCTGTTCGTATAATTGATTTAGATTCCGTTAATCTACGACGTGGTGAATGGCGGATAAATCTGGGTGGGTACTACTTACAAAGCAACCACAGTAAATTCAATAAAATTTCTACACAAAATTGCTGAGTGTTACTCATGCTTTTTATTAATCAAGTTCCCAATATAAGAAAGTTCGCACGAAACTTAGTTCGGACACAGTTCGGACACGACAAATGCCGCTATAATATGGCTGAACGCTACTTACAAAGAAACCAACGTATATTCACTGAAGTTCCCACATGGAATAGCCTCAACCACATTCATTTAACCAAGCTCGTACGACAATAAATACCACGCGGAACACGACAAATGGCTGGAACATGGGCCAAGTAGTACACACGAAGCAACATCATTAATTTTCACAGCATTTAACTTAAACGATACCCTCAGAATAACACCATGAGATTTTACACTTGATAGAAGTCTTTGTAACTGTGCTGCAAATGTAGTTAGAGCGTAAACTAATGGTTCACACTTGACCCGGGTGGTCACGACTAAAACCCCTTGTACAGTCTAAACGACCAAAATAATAATAATTAACACATCCCCATAGTTTCCCTGACTATAGTTATGCTAAAAGAGAAAACATTACCATTTCCTACGACTAAACAGCACATTCTAGTATCTTTGTTTTACCTTTACGGAGGAACCCTTTCGGGACATCCACAATGATTCAAACACTCCTCAAAATTTTGCAAATTGAGGGACGATGTCTCTTCGTTCACTCAGTGGAGGGGTAGATTTCTCTTTGGCTGTGACCTACGTGACATCTTCCAGCGTGGTAACTTAGTTTATCATCGGTTCGAACATTCAAAAATTACCTTTGCGTAATTCGCCCACAGGGTTAAACTGGTACAACCTTCATCCTACTTTCACTACATGGTTAGCACTATGTGCTCCTACCTTCACCACATCCTTGCTCTGATGCATTCACACAGAAATGAAAATCGAAAGAAAGATGGGTAGTACGAAATATAAAACAAACACGAATGGGTCAATTTTTCTCTCCAAAAGGCGCCATGTATCATTATTAAGAGGAGATAGTCATCCATGTACCATTCAACGATATACCATTAGAATCAGGTGAAACGAGTTAATGGGGCGGAGGTAATGCCACCTTTTCAGCTTGACGTTATTCCAAACTTTATCGGTTTACAGCATTTATAATCCACCAAATTTTAGGCATACTCAGGCAAAGACATTTTTCATAATCTGTCACTGTAATCAACCCGCGGCCTTTCCACGATACATTATCTGAAACATTCTTCCTGGGTACACTGTGACTTAAAGGCGCTACAATCTGGAACCGCGCGACCGCTACGGTCGCAGGTTCGAATCCTGCTTCGGGCATGGATGTGTGTGATGTCCTTAGGTTAGTTAGGTTTAATTAGTTCTAAGTTCTAGGCGACTGATGACCTTAGAAGTTAAGTCGCATAGTGCTCAGAGCCATTTTACACTGTGACTCTTTTGAGAATTATTGATTGTATTCTTGTTTCCAGTAGTTTATGGGGTGTGTTCCTTATTGCGGCTTCTGTGCGTGAAGATAGCTTATCTGTTTATAATTTGAAATAAAAACAGACCTTCTTCACAGACCGCTCCAAAATATTCTGGAGTAACGTGGAAGAGTTGTTACTACGCTGTACTCTCTACATTATTCTCAATTTTTAAACAAACCAGGTGCCGAATAAAGTCTTTCTAAGATAAAAACGTGTTTGAATGGTTTATAGGATGGTGAATGAAGTACTCTGGCAGAAACACTGTAATACATAAGACTGTCATGGCTTGGCCATTTCTCAACGTGAAGTTGTGTCGCAAATTACTTACCATCTACACCGCGGCATACATTACTTTGTGACACCTGGCTGCATCAGCAAATATTCCGAGTAATTTGTTTCAGCCGGATTCAAGGTAAAGCACCACGCAAACGCCACATCCGCATTCGACTGCATATGTATGTCTTTCTTGGGAATTTCCACTTACGTCCATTTTTCACTGAAGTGAAATATTTTGAAATTTTTAGTTGCCCAGTTTTGCTTTCTTTGCATTTTCTTGTGGCGCTCATCGATCTGTTGATAAAGCAAGCTCTCGGTAGGAACGGAAGACTAAATCCTTGTCTTACACTCATTCCAAGCATTCCTTTTCCAATCATTCTTATTTTTCCTTTTGGGTATTCTATATATTACACATTACTTGTCTTTCCCTATAGCTTACACCTACACTGTGCGATCAAAAGTATCCGGACACCCCAAAAACAAACGTTTTTCATATCAAGTGCATTGTGCTGCAACCTACTGCCACGTACTCCGTATCAGCGACTTAGTAGTCATTAGACATCGTGAGAGAGAGCAGAATTGGGCTGTCCGCGGTACTCACGGGCTTCGAGCGTGGTCAGGTGATTGTATGTCACGTGTTTCATACGTCTGTTCGCGAGATATCCACACTACTAAACATCTCTAGGTGCGCTGTTTCCGATGTGATAGTGAAGTGGAAACGTGGAGGGCCGCGTACAGCACAAAAGCGTACAGGCTGACCTCGTCTGTTGACTAAAGAGACCGCCGACAGTTGAAGAGGGTCTTACTGTCTAATAGGCAGACATCTATCCAGATCATCACACAGGAATTCCAAACTTATCAGGATCCATTGCAAGTACTGTCATAGTTAGGCGGGAGGTGAGAAAACTTGGATTTTGTCTTCAAGCGGCTGCTCATAAGCCACACATCACGCCATTAAAGCCAAAGGACGCCTCGCTTGGTGTAAGGAGCGTAAACACTGGACGACTGACTAGTGGAAAAACGTTGTGTGGGGTGACGAATCACGGTACACAATGTGGCGATCCGATGGCAGGGTGTGGGTATGGCGAATGGCCGGTGACCATCATCTGCCATGTGTGTGGTGCCAACAGTAAAATTCGGAGGCGGTGGTGTTACGGCGTGGTCGTGTTTTTCATGGAGGGGTCATGCACCACTTGTTGTCTTGCGTAGCACTAACACAGCACTGGTCTATATTGATGTTTTAAGCAACTTCTTGCGTCTCAACATCTCGTGGATGGGAACTGCATCTTTCAACACGATCGAACACCTGTTCACAATGCACGGAGTTGGCGGAGAGGTTACACGAAAATAACATCCCTGTAGTGGACTGGCCTGCACAGAGTCCTGACCTGAATCTACAGAACACCTTTGGGACGTTTTTGAACGCCGACTTCGTGCCAGGCCTCACCGACCGACATCGATAACTCTACTCATTGCAGCACACCGTGAAGAATGGATTGCCATTACACAAGAAACTTTCCAGCCTTTGAGTGAACGTATGCCTGCGAGAGTGGAAGCTGTCATCAAGGCTAAGGGTGGGCCAACGCCATAATGAATTCCAGGGCGCCACGAACCTTTAACTCATATTCAGCCAGGTGTCCGGATACTTTTGATCACATAGTGTATTTTCCTAAGAATTCTGATCACTTTCAGCTCAGCAGCTGCTATTAGTTATCATACTAATAGTATTTTATAACGCGAATTAGCGATGTTGCACTGATATACAAATGTGGTGTTACGACCGCTTTCGTTCATTAGAACATCATTTGGGTGTCGAATTGGGCTAATATCGTAATTTAAGAGATAAAGGTACACGAGGCAAACAGACCTCTTCTGTCTTGATACTGGTATAACTCGGCAGCCTGATAACTTTCTAACGAACTCAATCGGTTGTACCAAACGAACGTCAGTCAATCAGCTGTGGTGGTTCTGATAAACCATTAATGATCGTTCTGTAACAGATTATCAGTTTCTTTACATTTCTCTATATATTCGTTTTATCAGCAATTTGAATGCTGATTCTGCAACAGTCGTCGCACTTATTAGTTGTTGCTATTTTAGGGATTAACTTTTTATGAAAGTCTGACATTATGTCTTCTGACTGGCAGATTCCACAAACCAACTTGAATGGTATTTTTGAAGAACACATTTTGAGCAATGTCTCGGGATTTACATCATTTAGATTGACTGTTGTCTCCTTTAACGAACCCAATAGAAGACAGAGACCTCTTAATTCGATGGAAACGTGGCTCTGTAGAAGAGAAAGTAACGAGGGCCACTTGGCCTGAAAGAAAATTCGAAGAAACTGTTTTTAAAGAATTCAGTGAGAGAAAATACCTTACAGCATCTACTCACACAAGGAAGGAAATTAATTTTAACATTGCTCTGTTCTGAGTCCTCAGTCTTCTGACTGGTTTGATGAGGCCAGCCACGAATTCCTTTCCTGTGGCAATCTCTCCGTACCAGAGTAGCACTTACAACCTATGTCCTCAATTACTTGCTGGATTTATTCCAAATTGTGTCTTCGTCTACATTTTTGACCCCTACAACTTGCGCTAGTACCATGGAACTTATTTGCTGATGTCTTAGCAGATGCGATATCATCCTATCCCTTCTCCTTGTCGGTGTTTTCCACACATTCCATTCCCTTTCGATTCTGCGCACTTAAGTTTCAATGTTCGTCTGTAGCACCACATCTCAAATACTTCGATACTCTTCTGTTCAAATTTTTCCACAGTCCATGTTTGGACAGATACATGCACCTTCGTGAGGTAGTATTGGTCAAAAGTAGAAGAAAAGTTCCAATCTGGAAACCAGTGGCTGTTGAGATACGGGTCGCTGAATATCCTCAGTTCACAGAGTGCTTTTTGTTTATATATGAGCCAGAGTTCACTAGAAACGGCATAATAAATTACTCCAATACGATTTTGTGCGCAGGTGCATACTCTCGAGCAATCGTGGAGGTGAGGCACCAGCATCGCGCGATTATCGATCAAGTGCCCATGAAGTAGGTTTCGGTTTATGTAAGTGACGGATAGTATACAGCTAAATGCGTAACCTACAATTACCGTAATTAATAACAGTACGTGTATGGTATGTTCATGGAAGAATGGTAATTGCTCAGTTGAGTAGCGATGAATCGTCATTGACAGATCATAGGACCATACATTTTACCAAACAGATTAACAGGTGCTGTGTATGATCCATTTGTGCTTTATGAATTACCAACGCTGTTAGTGAACATCATCCTAGCGGAAAAACAATGCCTGCCCTTTATGTACATGGCGCACTACCCGATTTTCTGGGGATCGTGGGACCTCACCGCAACGTTTCAAGGGCGAAGGACTGCTCAGAATGGTCCAGTAGCATGGCGTCCTCGTGCACCGGATGATCTGATTTATTCTGATTACTGACTATGGGGACATTTAAACACAGTGGTGTAGGTCCAACCGATCGACAATCTGCTGACTTTACAGCTTCGTATCAGAAACTCATGTGACGCAATCGAATGGAACTACGTGTATTTCAAAGAGTGTGTGATTTACTGCGTTGAAAGGCTGAAGAATGTTTCAGGATGCATGACACATCCAGCACTGTGGATAGTGACTGCTTCTGAATAATAGACAGATCGGAATGAGAGGACAGACTCGCTTTTGTCTCAATCTATAGATACTGGTATGCAAACATATCGTAATCTGTCTTCTATTTTTCCTGTACGACTATGTGACACTTTGTTCGTTTAACCATGTTAAGTATTAACAAATGCATTGGAAGGCAGACTCTATAGCAAAAGTCGGTAGCGCGCTCTTCTACCTACAGCAACGCATCGGTTTGCGGAAAATGTTTTCATTCATACTATTTGGCTGGCCAAAAAATGAGAGGTGGTGGCGTACTTTTATGGATAAAACGACTTTGTGCCATTGTTCTGGGTTTCATTCCAAATTCTTCAGCAAAATCTCTAAGGGGATGTTTCAGGTTGTCGCTTCCATTTACCGATAAAAACACAAACAGATGCTATTAAAGCAGTCATCATGGTCATCCACACGAAACAGACACAGACACAATCTTATAACAGGTCGGAAGAAGAAAATGGCAGTCCGTATCTCGATTAGGTGCTCATCCAGGTCGGTATGGCGCGATTTCGTGGACTTACGCAGACTGTGATTATAAGAAAAAAGTGTAGGAACGAAAACTAACGACAGGTCAATTAAAATTGTAGTTTATTTACTGGGAATACCGAAAATTATAAAGAAGTTGAGGTGATATGACGAAATAGAGAAGAATGGGCACTGTGACAGTGTATAGTAAATAGTAGCTGATGATGAAAATCTTTTCCTGAGTATTCGTTTAAGATCCCAGTTTGTCTGGCCCTATTGAGAGGAATGAATAAATATTAAAACACTTCCGGAGTCCACGTGATGCTAATTAATCAAAGAAACTGCGGCCACTGGTGTGTCCGCTTCCAACATCAATCGACTACAAGGATTTGGAAAAGAAACTGCGTAGGCAGACGGTGAATAGCATTTGTGTAACCTGTGGTGAAGATTAATTACATATGGGAGAGGCTCCCGTACCGTTACTCTTGGGTTAAGGTCTGACATTACTATCCATCCATCAACTAGCTACAGCCTCTGTTTCGGTTAAACACCACATTTAACACGGAATACCATTAATGCTGCAAATGTGAAGTGCATGTCTTTGTTCCATTTATTTTATGCGAGAATTTGACACGTGGCCACGTTGACCACTGAGAGCTTTGTGCGAAATTTTGATGACGCAAAAAAGAATCGGGCAATGGTTTCGTCACAGATTAACGGCCTGCAGTATGAGTGTTTGGAGAAACCAAGAATAACCTTATTGAGAATTTTATCCGTTACCCCGTTTCTTGGTCAATGTACTTCGTCTTCTCTGTGAAACATTTATCTCAAATTATTACCAATTTCCCTTTTTATGTACATTTGTTGTAATGGTACACTTCCACATGAATAAGTGGTTACAAAAGGTGTCTTATAAAACAGCTCTTAGACATGTAGCAGTTTACCTGAAATGGGTATGAAATAATATGTGGGCAGAGAAATTAAACATGGTAACAAACGAAAAAACTTTTAAAACCCGAGTGACAGACTACATACTTGGTTTCCAGAATGATTTTTCAGTCTTGAACGGAGTGTATGTTGAAATGAAATTTCCTTGCACATTAAGACAAGGTGCCGGAACCAGACTCAAACTTCTGTCTTTTGCTTTTCGCGGGCAAGCGCTCTACCAAAGTTTTTTTCAATTTATTGTCTCTCGGTTGGTGCCCATTCAGCCACCTCAACAGTGTAACGTCAATTATGGTCATACGAGAGTATGGATAACACAATACCCAGTCCCCGAGTGGAGAACATTTCCGACCCCACAGGGAATCGAACCAGAACCCCTTTCGCCAAGCAAACCAACTGAGCAAGCTAAACACGATTCCCTAGCCATCCTCATAGGTTTACTTCCAGCCAAGTCTCATCTACAGTGCCTCGCGAAAGGCAAAGAGCCCGTGTCTGAGACTTGGTCCGGCAGGCAGTTTTAATCTGCCACGAAGTGTCACAACAGTACACCACTCGGCCTCAGAGTGCAAATTCATTCTGTAAACCATCGCCCAGGGTGGCTAACCTATGTCTCCGCAATATTCTATTATATATTTGTTTTTTTTTTTCATTTGCTTGCTCCATGGAGATAGTTACCACTCATTTCGGCCTAGTAATCCAGTCAGGCTCCAAGTGCCCCACTTACACAACTGCATGGCGGCAAGTTTTTTCTGTGGCGCCGTAATAGTACATTTCTTAAATTTCGTTCGTGTTTTTCTGTTCTCTTTATGTAACTGTAATTGTAAATTCAGCCAGTAGTTTCCTATTTCTTGTGTTGAAGAGTCAGCCGCCGTTTGTTTCAGAATAGTAAGCCAGTCAGTCTGGCTTTTACCGTCATGCGTTAATCACTTCCGGAGCGGCAGCTTACATATTTGACTTCTCTGTTTTGTTCTTAGTAGCATATTTCTTAAATTTCCTGCCTGTTTTTCTTTGTAAGAGGAGTAATTTCGAGTCTTTGTAGCAGTGTAGAGTGAGGAAGTATGTATCATAGCTGCATGTTTCTTCTAACAACCAGCTACACAGCTTAGCTAAATGCACTTTGGCTACTGTATGCTGCTACGTCAGGATGTAGCGGTTTCGGAGATTGTAGCGTACGTCGTGGATCCTCCCTCGCAGCAGGGAGAGTGGCGGAGGGTCGAGTAGTGACCAGCCATCTGGCCTCGCCTGTTCACGATACGAGTTGACAGGTGGCAGTTCCTGCAGCAGGGCCCGAGCAGGCACACGGGGGCAGAAGTTAGCTACTTGTCGGCAGCCCCAGCGTTAGGGGCGTTATGGAGCTCATTAGGGAAACAGCTTTCAGGGCCTGAAAGAAGGCCAATGTGTACTCTGCATATCTGCTAGCAGTGCTCATCAGAGATGTGGAGGAAGACTTTGCTACTGCTAGCGAGCGTCGGCACCAATGACGTCTGCTGCTTGGGTTCTGAGGCCTTCCTCAGCTCATACAGGCGACTGGAGGAAATGGTGAACGCTGCTCGCCTTGCACACAGGGTGTAAGCAGAGATTGCAGTTTGCAACAATGTTTCCAGAGTTGATTCGGGTCCTTCGGTTGGAGCCGGGTGGAGGGGCTCAACTAATAAGTTCGGCGAGTCTGTGACGGTCTCGGCTGCAGATTTCAGGTCCTTCGTTGTTCAGTGGAGGATTGTACGACTCCCCTTGATAGGTCGGATGTGCACTATACAACGCATGCATTTACTCGGGTAGCAGATCACTTGTGGAAGAATGCACGTGGAAGTTTTTTAGGCTAGGTGGTAGTTTCAGGTATTCTAATGAACACTCGCCGTACGACACGTAGATAGCGAAATCAGACCGCGTTCGGACTAATGACACTTTGAGTGTCCAAATTATATCAGTAAACTGTAGAAGCATTCGTAAGAAAGTTTACGAAGTTATTGCCCTTCACGAAATCTCTCGCAGTCAAATTATTCGTGGGACTGAGAGTTGCCTGAAACCCGAAGTAGTAAGCTCTGAGATGTTTAGCGAGTTATGGAACGTATATCGGAAGGCAGATTAGACGCCATACAAAAGTGACTGTTCTTTGCAATTGACGAAAGGAAAACAGAAGTTTTAAATATCGCGTTTAATAAATAGTTCATGTAGGGGAATTGTACAATCATACCGTTGTTTGACCATCCCACAGAGTCCTGTGTGGAGCACACAAACGTAGGCATCCCAGGCGTGAAGAAACAAGTGAGATCGAATGAGTGACCAGGTACGGATGGAATCCCAGTTCGGTTTTACAAGCAGTACTTTACAGCATTCACACTTACTTAGCTAGCATTTATTGCGAATCTCCCGCTGAGCGCTAAATCCCGAGCAACTGGAAAGAAGCATAGGTCGTTCGGTATAAAAGATAGGTAACGTAACGGTCCTCCAAAGTTAGAGACCAATATCCTTAACATAGGTTTGGTGCAGTTTTCTTGAACATATTATCAGTTTGAATAATAAATTTCTTTGAGACGGAAAAGCTTCTGTCCGCGAATCAGCACTGATTCATTAATAGAAAGCATCACTCGCGTGGGACTCAGGATTTTTCACATCATACCTTGAAAAATATGGATGAAGAGCAACAAGCAGATACTATATCAGCAGATTTCTGAAGTGCATTTGACACCGTGCCCCAAGGTACGATGTTAACGAAGCAGCGAACATACGGTATAGATTCCCAGATATGTGACTGGCTCGAAGACTTTTTAAGTACCAGAACCCAGTAGGTTGTCCTAGACGGAGAGTGTTTGTCAGTGACAAGGGTATCGCCAGGAGCGCCCCAAGGAAGCGTGATGGCACGCCTGTTATTTTATACATGCAGGGTGGTTATATTTAAAGTTGAACTTTCAAAACTCTGTAGAAATAACGCATCTGGTCAGAATGACGTCAAACTGCAACGGGATATTATCGGAGAAGGGGGAAACGTGTGGCAGAAGAATAAAATAATGTGAAAACTGATCTGTAGATGGCGCTATATGTGTGAGAATACGTAAATGAAGCCGACCAGTGTGGCCGAGCTGTTCTAGACGCTTCAGTCTGGAACTGCGGGACCGCTACGGTCGCAGGTTCGAATCCTGCCTCAGGCATGGATGTTTGTGATGTCCTTAGGTTAGTTAGGTTTAAGTAGTTTTACGTTCTAGGGTACTGATGACCTCAGCAGTTAAGTCCCATAGTGCTCAGAGCCATTTGAACCATTTTTGAACGTAAATGAAAACATCTGTCATCCGTATGACCCATTGAAGTTGGTATGAACAGCAGGGTACACGGCTTTTTCTTCTTTCTCGTCAGTGACGTTCGCCATGATTCTCTCAATGCAGGATCGCGCTCTGCTTGTAATGCTGTACTACAAGAATGATGGCTGTGCACACGTCGCTCTGTAGAGGTTCCGGACACTGACGAGTTTGAAAAACGCGTTGGTCCGATGGCTGCCGTGGGTCTGGAGAAAATGATTCGAAATGACCGGTTCTTTTGGTGGGCATCCTGGTGGATGGAGGAAACGAATTGATTCGGCGTCGGTGGAAGCAGTGGCCATGGCAACGCAGGAGGAGGCGAGAGGTGGTGTGCAAGCGTTTAGTGCAGGGCGAATTTCCCGGACATTGGACATACCCGTGAGCACGGTGCGTAAAATCCTACGAAACAGCCTTCTTTGCTATCTATGTAAAACTAACCCATGTGCACGAGTTGCTTCCTGTTGACCTGCCAGCAAGAAACACGTTTGATTTAGAATGTCTTGCTCGCATAGAAGTGGACAATAACTGGCCGTGGAAGATTTTGTGGACAGACGAAGCCCACTTCAGTCTGACAGGATGTACCAATACACAGAATTGTCGAATATGGGCAACGGAAGATCCATACGCAAATGAACCAGTATCACTCTTGTTACCTGTACCGTCACTGGTAAGCGCTATTAGTGCCTTTTGCACAACCACGTCATTCCAGCTCTCCAGCAGCTTCGATGTGTGGACAGGATAATTTTTATGTAAGATGGCGCACCTCCACACATTGCAAATCCCGTTAAGCAGCTGCTGAAGCCCCATTTAGGAAAAGCTAAGATTATCAACCGCCATATCCCCACAGCCCGGCCGTCCCGATCACCTGATCTTAATCCGTGTGACTTCAGGCTGTGGGCCTAACTGAAAGATGTTGTGTTCAGTGTTCAGATTGCAAACTTGGCCGCATTGAAGGCACACATTGCGCAACACACTCTGAACGTGACCCCAAAGACACTTCGATCATTTGTGGAACATGCTGTTTCTCGATTTCAAAATGTTGCAGAAAACGGTGTACAGCATATCGAACATGTTTTGCGCCAGTCACACGGAAATTAATATTCCTATTTGATTTCGATTGATGCTTTTTACTCGGTTTTTGGCCTCAGGACAATCAAAAACCCATTCATGCTTTTTATGTGGTTTTGGACTCAGAGTAGTTAAAAAACAATTTTTCCCTACCGATGAGGTGTGACTTTACCGTGGTGGATGAGCTTATGTAACTAACAATATCACACACGTACGCCAATGGGCACTGAGTAGTACAGTTTGTTTAACGTCAGACGTTTGAAAGTTTAAATGTAATCACCCTGTACATAAGTGAGCTGGTGGCCAGAGTGATCAGTAATCCGCTGCTGTTTGTTGACGCTGCTTTGGTTGCGGAAAGCTGACGTTAAGTGGCTGTAAGAGAACAAAATTACTACTTGTTGTGATGAATGGCAGCTAGCTCCAAATGTTGAGATATGAAGACAATGCACATGAGTAGGAAATCCGTAATGTTCGCATACGGAAAAACTACGTGCTGCTTGACACAGTCATGGGGACTAAATATGTAGGCCTAAAGTTGCAAAGCGATCTGAAATGGGACGAGAATGTAAAGAGTGTAGTAGGGAAGGCGAATTGTCGAATTCAGTTTCTTAGGAGAACTTTAAGGAGGTGTGGTCCATCTCTGAAGGACACTGCATATATGACGCTAGTGCCACCCATTCAAATGCTCGAGTCCTGCTCGAGCGTATGAATTCACCGATAGGTCGGATTAAAGGAAGACATCGAAGCACTTCAGAGGTGGGCTGTTAGATTTGTTATTGGTATGTTTTAACAACACGCAAATGTTACGGAGACATAATCGCACGGGTACCTTTGGTGGACTCATTACAACTTATAGGAACTAAGTTGGAGGAGGGCATCGTACATCTATTCAAACATATTGAGACGCTTTGCTAAACCTGCAGGACAGGACAGGTAGTTTAAATTGTCGAAAGGGACCAAAATAAGCCGCTGTCAGTTACACTCGAACATAAAACTTCATTTATTTGACCAAACATTACAAGAGCCAAGACAATTTTTATAAAAATACAGCATTAAGTTACCGACTGAATGCGCCATACTATCTCATGCCTTAAGGGCAAGACCACTTCAGTTTAAAATCGGCTGAAAGACAATAACTTAAAACACAAACCAAAATCAGAAATTTAAAAGGCAGAAGGCCTTATCTTAAATCAGTGCTTTCAATTAGGGTGAAGGCCCAAACAATCTCACACCTTAAGAGCAAAACAGCTCAAGGCCCACCCCTTAAGACTCAAATCAAAATTAAATTTTGAAAAGGCAAAAGGCCTTATATTAAAACAGTTCTTTAATTAGGCTGAAGGCCCACACAATCTGACACCCTAAGAGCAAAACAGCTTTAATTTAAAAATCGGCTGAAGGCCCATCACTTAAGACTCAAACAAAAATAAAATTATAAAAAGGCCAAAATTAGACTGAAGGCCCAAACTGCCTTACGCCTTAAGGGCAAAACAACCTTCATTTAAAAATCGGCTAGAAGCCATACAAATACAAACTCAAGAACAAATAAGAAAAGGCAGTACACCCAACAGCGCTCAGAAGTTTACGAGGGTCGGCCTGGAATTCAAGCACGTAAGTGAGACAGGCATTCGACCCAACCATTCTCGACCCGACGACAACCCAACCTACAGACAGTCAACGGACCCACCGACAAGTTAACTTCCATTCCCCTCGACCAGCACACAACAGGGAGTTCAATGGAACAACGTAGAAGGTATTGGCGCCCACAACCAATTATACATTGAGTTGTCAAGCTACACACCATGCTGGACAGCGACGACACGATGAGGAAACTACACTGCCTGAATTTACGTTAACGGCCAGGGCAGGTAACCGGAATGTTAACGGTCAGAAGGCACAAGATTCAGTTGGTGCACTTCAATTCAAACTAACGAAGCACAGTTAAACTCAACCGGAGGGTGGCTAAAATTTGCCAACTTGAAAACACATATTGTTGCTCGCGGGAATGTCCGAACAGCCGACAACGAAATCCAAACGACACAATATGAACAGTATTGACTTGCTGGTAGATTAAGTCAAAACTCAACTTTCGTGTCCAGGATCGGTGAGCCATAGACCTCGTAGCAATGGGAACAGCACCACACACTCCGACCTTGGCCAAACTACGGCCTGCGGAGATATCCTCACTGCTCCACCCCATCGATCAACTACCCAGGCCCGGAGACGGTGAAGGGACCAAAAATACGTCGGCCGATCAGACCAACCAACGGTCATCCCTCTCCAATCTCCCTCTGTCGGACAGTTCATGTGTGTCGCCAGCGGTCGGCGAGCACTGGCTGTTGGCGCCTACCCGGGGCTCCGTCCCAGACTTCACTGCTGGTCCGTCCCGAACTGACTGCCAGATACACGACGACTCGGAAATACAATCGTTCGCTCCAGTGATGGTACGACACTGCACTTACCGATACGCGCTGCAGCTGCCGCTCACGGGCAAGTAAGGCAGAAAGTTAGCGACGCCAGCATATGGAATAAGAAAACGAGGCGGCAGTACCTAATAGAAGATTACAAACAATAAATGAGATAAACGCGAGCCGTTCGCGCCTCACATGTGGTTTTTGTTTAACGAACTATATTTTGAGCAGACCCCTGACGGTGTTTGCTATAGGTAGCCCTTTGTCTCCCATAGTAGCTAATCTTTTTTATGGAAGACTTCGAGGGAAAAGCGCTTCAATCAGTGGTGTTGAAACATAAATGTTTCTGGAGGTATGTGGACGACACTAGTGCAATTTGGCCACACGGAGCAGCAACGCTTCCTGCATTTCCTTAACACCTTAACTCTCTCCATCCCAGCACTTGCTTCACCACGGAAGTGGATAAAAATGGAGCCCTCCCGTTTCTTGATTTCTTGGTGCACAGAAAATAAGATGGTTCCTTGGGTCACAGTGTGTTTCGCAAAGCGACTCACACTGACCTTTATTTGCGAGCTATGAGCTGCATCACCCATCTCAATGTAGTGGCGCGCTCCGCACTCTGGGTCATTGGCCAGATTTTACTCTGATGCAGGAGCATAGAGCTTAGTCACCTTCGCTGTGTGTTTGTACAAAACGGGTACTCAGCTGAATGCATTTAAATTTGCACCCTCTAAAGCTCGAGACAGCCAACACCGTACGTTGATGGCGTGTCTTTTAAGATTGGCAAGCTCTTCAAAATATAAATAAAATGTGCCTTCCTCCCTCCAGTGTAAGTGCAAACTATGCTGGGTTCTGTTAAAGAAGTATGGGAAATCATACATTGGCCAGACTTGTCGCACTGTTAAGGCTCTGAGCACTATGGGACTTAACAGCTGTGGTCATCTTAGAACTACTTAAACCTAAAGACATCACACACATTCATGCCCGAGGCAGGATTCGAACCTGCGACCGTAGCAGTCACACGGTTCCGGACTGCGCGCCTAGAACCGCGAGACCACCGCGGCCGGCCGCACTGTTAAGGATATATGTGCTGAACATAGACGTCACACCAGACTGGGTCAGACAGAAACGTCTGCTGTGGCTGAACAGTCTTGACATGGGACACAGCATGAACTATGGGAAGACAAAGATCCTTTCGTCCGCTTCTACGTGCTGGCACTCCATCATTAAAGAAGCACTCGAAATTTGTGTAAGTAACGACCTGATCAATAGACACACGAGATTTGTAATACGTCAAAAATCCACCTCAGATGCGAAATGTTACTGGTCTTTACCCAGGTTTCAGCTAGAGTAATCTAGCCTTCTTCAGAAGAATAAAGTAAATTAACACGTGCCAGAATAAGGCACTGTCAAACATAAAAAGCTGAAGTATCGAAGTACCATGTCAAGCTACGTTACTTAGCTGAAGAACAGCCCCGACCTCACTTCGTGGAAAGCGGTCGGTTAGCCGCGGACGCTACGTTGAAACTGACTGTGGCACGCAGATATGTACCGAGCAAGACGGCGGATCACGCGCATGCGCGCACGGGAAGTCAAAGGTGCCTGCCATCGGCACTGTACTGGGATATTACCTGTAATGTTAAACCGTAAGTTTGTGAGAGAACAAGGCGCTAAGTAGATAGAATCCCGATGAGCGTTAACTGTAAATCGACACCTTATTAACTGATAAGAAATTTACTTAGACGTTAAGTTCAGCTTGTTAGACTAAAAACCACATATGATCACCGCTATGATGTATGGTTCACACGAGCTCATGCGGGGGATGAACAAGGTTATATGTCCGTAACGCTAGAACTTCTCAGGGATACGAGAAGGTGGGAATAAAATAATTTCCATTATACATGGGGTAATGCGTCAAATTCTTAACGCGAAATTTGACTAAGGTTCTTATGTTATGGCACTACATTACTACGCATTTATGAGTGACTGGGTGTGTAAAGCTTAGGGGATCTTTTATGACTTCATGCACAGATGGCCAACGTTGCATTTAGGAAACCTGTAAAAACTCAACCAAGCATACACTAACGATAAATATATGTATGACCGTCCACTACAGGGTGTTACAAAAAGGTACGGCCAAACTTTCAGGAAACATTCTTCACACACAAAGAGAGAAAATATTTTATGTGGACATGTGTCCGGAAACGCTTACTTTCCATGTTAGAGCTCATTTTATTATTTCTCTTCAAAACACATTAATCATGGAAAGAAAACACATAGCAACAGAACGTACCAGCGTGACTTCAAACACTTTGTTACAAGAAATGTTCAAAATGTCCTCCGTTAGCGAGGATACATGCCTCCACCCTCCGTCGCATGGAATCCCTGATGCGCTGATGCAACCCTGGAGAATGGCGTATTGTATTACAGCCGTCCACAATACGAGCACGAAGAGTCTCTACATTTGGTACCGGGGTTGAGTAGACAAGACCTTTCAAATGCCCCCATAAATGAAAATCAAGAGGGTTGAGGTCAGGAGAGCGTGGAGGCCATGGAATTGGTCCGCCTCTACCAATCCATCGGTCACCGAATCTGTTGTTGATAAGCGTACGAGAATTTCGACTGAAATGTGCAGGAGCTCCATAGTGCACGAACCACATGTTGTGTCGCACTTGTAAAGGCACATGATCTAGCAGCACAGATAGAGTATCCCGTATGAAATCATGATAACGTGCTCCATTGAGCGTAGGTGGAAGAACATGGGGCCCAATCAAGACATCAGCAACAATGCCTGCCTAAACGTTCACAGAAAATCTGTGTTGATGACGTGATTGCACAATTGCGTGCGGATTCTAGTCAGCCCACACATGTTGATTGTGAAAATTTACAATTTGATCACGTTGGAATGAAGCCTCATCCGTAAAGAGAACATCTGCACTGAAATGAGGATTGACACATTGTTGGATGAACCATTCGCAGAAGTGTACCCGTGGAGGCCAATCAACTGCTGATGGTGCCTGCATACGCTGTACATGGTGCGGAAACAACTGGTTCTCCCGTAGCACTCTCCATACAGTGACGTGGTCAACGTTATCTTGTACAGCAGCAACTTCTCTGACGCTGACATTAGGGTGCTTTTTTCCATTTCCAATGGGGTGTATCTTCCTATTTGTTCGATCTCATAGTTTGTACTACGCATTTACTTTGCGCGACAATTTTACGAAGGACTCCTCGTTTCTTATCACTTCATTTAATTTCTGTTACGCAACATCTAAGACGCTTTGATTGTCAATTTTTTCGGTTTCCTCACAGGACGTGTTACACATACTGCGTTCCAGATGGACAGTCTTAGAAACTATCAGTCCTATGTTCGATCCTAACAGACTTCTTTTAGAGAGAAAGGTCCATTGTGGTGCTCATAGTCAGCTACTTATATCCTTTTTGTTACTTTGGGTCCTACATAGCAGATTTGCTTCTCATTATCTACTACGTGGTTCCCTGTTTTCACATAAAGTGCATCGCACACGTCATTTCGGATAGCCCTTACCCGTTTCACCTTTCTTTTGTGTACAGTATGTCCATAATTTGTGGTCATTAGACGATTGATTGTACTCAGCAAGTCTTATACTGTAACTGTTCCTCAACTTCGCTGAGGACAGCAATAATATCAGCGAGCCTTACCGTTGCTATCTATTCAACTTGAAATTTTATTCCAGCTCTCAACATGTTATTCCCTTCGTTGCCCCTTCGATGTACAAGGACAATTACTACATCCTTGCCTTCAATTCTTCTTGCACCCTCTTAGTAGCCGGCCGCGGTGGTCTAGCGGTTCTAGGCGCTCAGTCCGGAGCCGCGCGACTGCTTCGGTCGCAGGTTCGAATCCTGCCTCGGGCATGGATGTGTATGATGTCTTTAGGTTAGTTAGGTTTAAGTAGTTCTAAGTTCTAGGGGACTGATGACCATAGATGTTAAGTCCCATAGTGCTCAGAGCCATTTGAACCATTTGAACCCCTTAGTTAATGTTTTTATTCTATATTACCGGTCTTACGCGACAGCTTATAGCTGTTTTTCGAATTTCATGCATCATTTTAGTTCGGCGAAGGCGTTTCCTAGGCAGAGAAATTCTGTGATGTCTGCCTCTGTCACAACTTTCTCCAAAGCAAAACTGATTGCCACCTCATATCTCTCTATTTTCTTTTCCAATCTTCCTATTGTCAACAATTCGCAGGAGTGATTGTTAAACAGCACAATACTTCAGGCATTTACTTGCCCTTTTCATTCTAGGGATTGTGCGGTTGATCATCTGAAGTCCGTTAACATGTCTGTAGTCTCATGAATTCTACACACGAACTTATTAGCATATATTCCAGTAATTTTACAAATTCCGATTGAATATTACCTATGCCGTCTGGTTTGTTTCATCCCAAATCTTCCAAATCTCTTTCAGACCCTGACTCTGATACCTCCCTGTCTTCCCAGTAGATACCCATACCTTCGTCTCCGTTAGCAGGAATGTCTCGACAATCTGCTGAGAAGTTCCTCATTTCTTAACAGCACATATAGTTTTCAGTATCCTTGTGCAAAACTTCGTCCTCAAGTTGGCAATAAATGTTTATATTTCTCTGTAGTTAACTTCCTCCAGGCTGCGATGACTAAAGGAGGCCTTAAATTTTATACACCTATAATTCATTACATTACTATCTGCGAAGGGTGGAGGATCAAAAGTTATGTGGTCGTTAACTTTATCGTAAATAACGTCGTGTGACTCAACAGCCTTTTAGTGACTTGCTGGAGCTAACAGTTGTGTTGGGAAAAAGGAACCTACCATTTAACGTAGAGTCCGAACCTCATTTCATTCCTGACGGATTCCCGCATCTTTCAGCATTGAGGAGTAGTATAGCCTACTAACGCGGACACTCTGGCCGACATTAAACGCTTGTGATGTCACACACGTGGATCATTAACGTACCCATGACGTCAATGGTGCCAATGTGTCGCCAGCAGCAACCTAACATAGTTACACCAGCAAAAATTTTGCTTCGTCAGTTAACTACGTATCTCTCTCTCTCTCTCTCTCTGTCTCTCTCACACACACACACACACACACACACATACACACACACACACACCACATTCACATCTCCCAATCATAGCCCAATATTTTACTTACCATTAAAACGAAAAGGAAAGTAAATAAGTAGCCTGAGAGCCACTATCTTGGCCACACTAAAAGTGTGAAACTTGTAAATTGGTGTCATGTTCAAAAGTATCTGAACGACCTGAATTATGTATTTGGCGCGTTGTTCAAAGGTATGTGAACTACATAAACTGTGTAAACTGGCACCATTTTTAAAATATCTCAGCAACCTTTATTGCAAAAATTAGTGCTATGTTCAAGTCTGCCAACGCCATAAAGTGCGGAAATTTGACAGAAGTATCTGATTGGTCCGAATAGTGTAAGCGAAACGTCCAATCAGTATGTACCCACAAGTCACTATTTTTCCATGTTGAGAAGTATCCAAATGATCTTAGTTCTGAAACCTGATGCCACGCTTAAAGGCACCCAAATGTTTCGAATTATTTACCAAGAAGACATAGCGATATTGACAATAGTGGTAATAGTGCTTCTTCACGTCTCAAATGACTATTATTTACAAGGGGACATATTGACAATACTGTTGTAAGATACAGAGCAAACAAATATGAAATGTGTGCATTATTTATCAATACTACGTAAACCTCAGCAGCAACATACAAACACACATAATGTTTATATTAAGTTTCACAAAGGTATTTCTACTACTGAACTATATGACAAAAATTCATAAAGGTGTTGACAATATTAGTTTAACTTACAGTATTTCCACGTCTGAAAGGTAAAGACAAAGGAAAGTCATTTAAGCCCAACCGACCTCAATGTGGTCCTCTGCCAAGTTACAGGTACGGACGGGCATGTGGTCATTACTCCAGTCTCCCAGTCGTCGTCGGGTTTCGTGAACTTTGAGCCTCTACCAGTCGACCGAACAGCTCCTCAGGCGGCCTCAGGAGGTTGAGAGCGACCCGTACCAATCCTCACACACGGAAAAATCGCTGGCTGTACTGGGAATCAAACCTGGATTCCCCATATGACAGTCAACCGTACAAGCCACTCAGCTACAGAGCCGCACGTCTGAAACTTCTGTGTTATTTATCAAAATACACGTGACACAGTCGATTTGACGTACACGTTGAAGTGCACTCGGCAATGAACGGCACAGTGGAGCCGTAAATCCACTCGAAACTATTTGCATTATTTTTCCATAACTGTAAAAAAACGCTCGTGCCTAAAATAACATGCTGAGCAGGCATGGCAGTAATAATTGACAGTTCCTCTAAGGCCTACAGGAGACTGTGTTACTAGTGACACAATAACGAACTTTTGTTAAGATGACCACGTACCATTCCAGGCAGCTAAGCCGGCCTCGTTGGCCGAGTGGTTCTAGGCGCTTCAGTCCGGAACCGCGCGACTGCTACTGTCGCAGGTTCGAATCCTGCCTCGGGCATGGATGTGTGTGATGTCCTTAGGTTAGTTAGGTTTAAGTAGTTATAAGTCCTAGGGTAATGAAGACCTCAGATGTTAAGTCCCATTGTGCTCAGAGCCATCCAGGAAGCTAGAAGATCATGCACCGTGTTCTGCACCAGAAATATAACTGACGTTACTGACTGGCTAATTATCTCTCTCTCTACCTGCTGTACAAAACCACACCTTTCAGGGTGGTTGCAAGATTTACTGACTGGAACTATGACTCCAAGGCTCTCCAAAATGGCTGGAGCGGGTACCTTCACAATCAGCTACTAAATAATACTAACAGTAGCATGTTGACACACTGACTTCTAATTTTCCGACACTCAAGCAACACAAATATACTAAAAGCGCATTTTTGCAACATCTGAAACGTGTAGCACCAGTTAAATAACACATTTTTGTTCTATAACAGTAATTAAAACACATTGGTTGCTTATTGGCACTACTGATCTAACTTAAGTTACGTAGCACTTGATCACGAGCAACGCTGTGTTTCACTATAAATAAACCAATAACGGTCTGCATTATTTATCAAAATGACTAGAGACTTGTTCCCCAACACTAAAATAGTACTTATCACTATAGATTTAGCTTACAAATTAAAGTCACTTGTCAACGATAGTGGCTGAAACATCGTACCACAGTTTAAGGAAATTAAAAATTGTCTGGATCATGTATCAGAACACATATGGGCCGCTTATTGGTACTATTGATTTAACTTACAGGTTAAAGTGAACTTGTTGACGACGAAATCAATTTGTTGATGGCAATACTTCGATCTCTGAATCACACATTAAGTAATAAGCAGCCCAAATGAAGTTGCAACAGATTGTTCCATTCATCACCATTTTTCTTTCAAATCTTTTTTTCTGCAAATTCGTTTGAGATTTGGCATGTGGTGTTGCTCCATGGAAGGTGCCCCATCGTGAGTGTCTTGTGCCCCTGAGTCGCTCGTTCATGGAGATGACAGGAGGGCAGCAGCAACACTTGCTTCTGGAGTGGGTGCGTGGGAGCAGAATCATGGCAGTGAGCTACCAACACTAGCGAGCAGCTTCATACGCGAGGAGCGTCGGCTGACTGGTTTGTTTGTCAATTTGGCAGTTGTTGCGGCAGAAGCAGGGCTGTGACGTCTGGTAGTGAGCGCCTGGGAGTACGAGTAGGGGTTGGCTGCTGGCAGTTGCATCTGCAAAATGGTAGCGGCTGTTATCAGTGGAATCAGTCGGAGAATAGATACTGAGGAAGGACAATGATGGAGCAATAGAGATCTGTGTGAGCAGTATGGATGGAACTGCAAGTTCACGTGGCCAGCAGTGGGGCTGTTTGATGGACTCCCGAAATGAACTAGCATTTAACGAATCTTGTTGTAAATGCACGGGCATTGTGTCTTGGCTCCGGGACAGGCCATACCGACAGTACGAGTACACAAGTAGTGATTCCTCTTCAGCGCTGGGTCGCAAGAAGAGAGTCAAAAACGGTTCAAATGGCTCTAAGCACTATGGAACTTAATATCTGCGGTCATCAGAACCCTACTTAAACCTAACTAACCTGAGGACCTCACATACATTCAAGTCCTAGGCAGGATTCGAACCTGCGACCGTAGCAGCAGCGCGGTTCCGGACTGAAGCGCCTAGAACCGCTCGGCCACAACGGCCGGCAAGGGAGTCATGCCATGCTTGATCAAAACTTCTTTTGTGTAGTAGCTTGCATTCTAGTTGTGGTCCATCTTTAATCTGTGCTAGTAGTTCAGCGTTTTCATAGTTACTACTGCTCTAACAGCGGGGCCGGAGGAAGGTCCAAGTGTGTTCGGCTAAAATATATTTCAGTTGTTGAAGATTTAAATGAATTAGACCCTATAGGCGTTCGCTCTTGTATTATTATTGTTTTGTAATGGGTGACCTTTTTATACCTAATCGGTTAGCCTAGTGTTTGACGCTCCTGGACTTTTCTGTCTTGTCTGTGTTCCAGAAAAGCGTTAGTCTTATTATTTATTCTTTAAGTTATCCGTTTTGTGCTGTCTTGGTTAAGTGGTCGAATTAATATTTCCTTAAGGTATTTGTATGTCAGTTGTCATTTGTATTTTGTTTGTGAATTGTATATCAAACTAATATGTAACTACCCTATTACATTAGTGTTCCTTCCAACTTGTATAGTTAATAACTTGTAGGCGTGTTGATTTTTCCTGTGCTCACCTGTTCTGATAAGGCTGCATTTATTTTCAGGGCCAGTGATTTTGTTAATATGGCGTTTTGTGTTAAATGTTATGTTGCGAGTTTTTCATATGATGACATGGTTGGAGACCGTCGCTGCTATTTCAAGACAAATGTTGATGGTGTTGAGACAGCAACCTACCACAAATTTATTTTAAGCGCCTTTATTCAAAAGGTACCGTTACCGGTTTCGAATCATTACTATTCATCGTCAGACGTCTTTCATGCTTTCATTACATGTGATGCGTTTTTTACTGATTAGTTATCCTCAAATATAAATAAAATAAAATTATAAGCACGTCACAAAAATGGTTGAGTTACAGATTTGCCTTGGGAAGTGACTCACGTTAAATGTCGATTTGGAGTACTTGTTTTCATAGTTCACGTCCAGCAGACCACGTTTGTAGTTTTCGCCGCATCCACATCATTGCAGACATAAACTTGCATAGTTGAGCGCTTCAGATTTGTCACTGAATGCATTTTCACCACATTTCTATCAAAGTTGCCCAAGTAAATTTGTATCACTGAGCACTTCAGCTTAGGCACAGAACAGACTCCTAACACGCACCGCATGTTTAGATAAATACATAGTGTTTACAAACACATGATTGTGAAAGATGCTATGATATATCGTAATATTACAAACATCCTACATGTCTGGAAGAAGTTCATATATTCACTTATATAACTGAAACACCTTTTACACCAGTACAGAGAGATATTGATTTTGTGAATATCAGAGTGATTACTGCTGCACTAATTATAAAAAAGTTCCATGTCAAAGATTTTTTTTTAATTTTAAGACAGTACATTACTCATTTACATTTACTATCATGAGAAATATAGTATGATATGTTCCTCGGTATTTGTTCGAATTGTTTCTAATAATATTTGCGTTGGTTTGTTATGATCAGACACTCCGATTTTCAGACCTGTATTATTAATAAATGTTTTATGACATTAAACAAGAAGTCTGTGAATTGATCTGTGACCATGTTGGCGCTAATAGTTATATACTTGTCTTGATCCCCAAAACTTATTTTTTGTTTTTAATGTCTCATGACTGAATTTGGTTTACAGATATTTAACATCAATACGCAGTATCTTCTCACTTATAAACATTACGTTAAACATTAGCGCTCAAAGTTTTTACACTTCGTAAGTGTTTACAGCTCCACAACTCCCAGACACTTACATTACCAAAGGTCACAGCAGTGATCTTTGTTTTACTATCACCAGCAACGTAGCACATTATAGGCTCAAGAGGAACTTTCAACTACTACTCCGTTCTCTACCTAGGACGTTATTTTAGCTAAATGTGTTTTGTAGATTTATATAATATTTTTCACAGATATTTTATATGTGGAAATAACACTGTGAGAGTTGTTATAAACATCGTATGTGTTGCTGATGAAGCTTATTTATTTTTGATGAATTACGTAGACACGATTAGCGTAAATATTTTTACATAAATTTTGATAGCCGTGAAAATACCATTGACCGTTAATACACATGACATAAACATTGTGTGTGTGTCAACAGTAACACAAATTTAATAATAAAGTATATGACCCATCATTACATATCGCGCCCATGTGTTGTGAGAGAGTATTATGTCCCACAACCCACTGGATCGAAATCGGGGGACGTTTAGTAATCAGAAAATGTAACACAGACGGGTATATCAGTGCACTGATCTCACGATAAGTCGAGATCGTGACAGAATTGTCCAGTACATAAACATTGCCGAAAAAGGAGCTAAATCACTATAAATTGAAATTTCACAATCTATATTGATATGTATCTTTCGAAATGTATAGTAAGGTTTTCTAACTTTTCCTTATCATGTATTTATCTTTTGATCATTATTTATGACAAATACTTTGTGATTAAATTTAATCTTTTCATATAACACTCCGACATCCCGTTCAAAAACCATGTTCTAATTTAATGATAAAGTTTTCTTTTTGTACACCAATGTCGATATTTACGACTCTGGTTGAACATCAGCGATTATTATCAGTCGCAAGGATAATAGAAATGATAAATTATGTTTCCGCGAACGAACAGATATAAATCTACTATGCATTGACACGACTTTGTACTTTCTGTTCCTTTTGATAAGAATGAATTGGGCTTGCGATTGATAATGGAAGCAATGCTTAATATAAAAAAAAAACAAGGCACTTTATGTGAGTTCTAGACCTAGAAGAAGCTGTTTGTAGTGTAAAATGATGCAAGACATTTGAAATTCTAAGGCAAATAGGCGTAACCTCTACGCAAAGATGGGTAATATGCACATGAACCAAGAGGCAAAAATAAGAATGGAAAACCGATAGCGAAGTGCTGCGATTGAAAAAGATGTAAGCTAGAGGTGCAGTATTTCGTTCCTTGTGTTCAGTCTGTAATTTTAAGAAGAAATTTCTGAAAATATACGTTTGGAGCACAGAACTGTATGGTAACGAAACGCCTGAACCATGAACGGTGGAAAAATCAGAAAAGGAGAGAACCATAACATTTGATACGAGGTACGATAGAAGGATATTAAAAACTGAGTCGATCGGTAAGATAAAGAATATAGTGGTTCTCGGAACTGTTGAAGAAAAGGACATGCGCAACACACTGATTGCAAGAAGGAGCTGGATGATAGGACATGTGCTAAGACACAGGCAACAACTTCCGTGGTCCGTGGGTGAGTTGCAGAGTGTGAAAACTGTAGATGATGAGAGAGATTGGAATACATTCAACAAGTACAAGGACTTGGGTGCAACTGCTACTCTAAGATGCAGAATTTGGTGCAATAGACGATGCATGAAACTAGACAGATAACCAGTTTTTTTCTGGGCTGACACCAGTGTTTTCACGCTGTTAAGTGCATTAAAAGATGCAGAATTTGGTGCAATAGAGGATGCATGGAACTAGTCAGATAACCAGTTTTTTTCGGGGCTGACACCAGTACTTTCACGCTGTTAAGTGCATTAAATTAGAATTCGTCCCTCACAATGTAGTCATTTGTACGTTACAACCAACACTTCGAAGATGTTGCGGAAAAAAACCCTTATGGGTGCTACTAATAAAGATCTGTCTCGCTGAATGGCACTAATCGATTGCTCTGGCCAAAGGCAAGGGGGTGTAAGCCCTTGAAACACTTGTGGGCTGACACGATTATCTTCACGCTATTACATTAGATTACATTAGAATTCGTCTCTCACAATGTATTCATTTGTACGTTCTAATCAACACTTCGTAGATGTTGCGGAAGAAACACTTAGGGACGATACTAATCAAGATCTGTATCGCTGAATGGCACTAATCGATTCCTTTGCCTAAAGGTAAGGGGGTGTGAGCCCTCGAAGCACTTCTAGGATAAAATAAAATAAAAGAGACTGAAACAGATAATTTAGATCCGACACAGTCGCTTTCGGTACATCATAGTCCATCCTGGACGACATATAGGCATTATATTCAGCCACAAAGCTGGCGACACAATTTACACAACTGATTTGGCGTTTCATACACTTACGAACAACTTCGGTTCGTTTATCAGGTTACGAAGGGCCTTGGTACAATATCGACTCTGTGTACATGGGGTCCCATTTCAGTGAAAATGTGGATTGCCTACAGATGTGAAAGCCGACGATACAGAGACTTATTGTTCCATTACGTCCAGTTGTCTGCCCACCCTCAGCATCCTAAACACTTCAGCAAGACAACGCATCGGCCCGTCACTTACGAATTGTGTCAGAGGGATTCGGCGTTATGAGCTTGTGTGATACACTTCCCCTCAGAGGTCCCCCTTCGACAATGATACTGAACAAACCTTGGATACCATCGATGGAAATATCAGTAACTAGAAGACATATTCTACGAAACTTGGTGAATTAGGTGCCGCGGTTTGACAGTGTGATTTCCCAACACCTGTTCTATCCCTTAGAGTCGATTTCCCTACGCATTTCTAGCTGTGTCATATGACTGTCCCTCGTGGAATTGTACATGTGCTAATGCTTCATTATTATGTATCAGATTTTCAGAGGATGTTTGCCCGAGTTCAGTATAGCATACGAAATTTCCTGAATGCC
This sequence comes from Schistocerca cancellata, assembly GCF_023864275.1. Taxonomy (NCBI): domain Eukaryota; kingdom Metazoa; phylum Arthropoda; class Insecta; order Orthoptera; family Acrididae; genus Schistocerca; species Schistocerca cancellata. The sequence goes on from NC_064634.1 coordinate 212,809,842, forward strand.
CAGCGCTAGAATTGAGAAACCTGTTTCCCGTTACTTATTATGTAATTTGACTTAGTCATTTAAACGACAATTCACACAGCTATCACGCAGAATGCGACAACAGTCTCCAAGAATCTGTCTCCATATAATGTCACTAGTATTTCTAGGAGCTGCTAATCTTGGAATGAAAAAAACAGGTGTCATTTTGAAGATATTTATACCTGCTACACGAGAATTCATTACTTTGTGGTCAGGATAACGCGAAATCCAAGAAACCGAATGAGGGTCATAAAAGTTTTCGTAATTTAAAAGTTCGCCGAACTTGCCCTTGAGTTAACCTTCGCCATGTGTCAGTTGTGATACTGGCAGTGGTGGCAGCCTTGCACGTTTCCAAATGACCAATTCAATTATTGGTCATCGGTATTATATCACATCGCTTCTGAAGAAGCATCTACGCAATGGCTCTCACTCCTGAGAGTATAAGTCAGCTACAATTAATGAAATATTCAAAGAATCTTTGATCTGAAAACGTAAGTCTTCTCTCCTTTTTAGTGTCACCATCACAACTTCCTGTTACGTGCCGACCTCTTCCTCTCAGAATCGCACTTAAACCCAAGGTCGTGGATTATTTGCTAGATAATATATTTCAGTATCTATCTTCCCCTACAGTGCTGTGCCCTCTACAGTTCTGTCTGATTCAATGGTAATTACTGTATTTCCTAAGGTCTTACGATATACAATCCAGTCCCTTCTTTTACTATGTTTTCCATAAATTTCTACCTGACGTAAGGAAAAAGAGACCCTTAGAAACGATATGGGATAACTCAGGTTTATCAGTCAAACAAACTGTGAATTGTTGCTAAAAAAAGAAGCTATGTACATCTGAAAAGGGGTATTCCACTTTTCAATAGACAATGAAACTGTTTGGTAGCGAGACCATAACTACACAGCCTAAGGAGATGGATGAGATTTGTAAAAATGAGAAGCACATGAATGAAGATAAATAGCTCAATTGGAAAGTTGCTATTACACCCAAAATTTTATGCATATACGGGTTATATAAAGGACACATATTTGAAGTCAGTATTTTAGAAAAGGTAGAGGTGAATGAAGACGCAATGGATGTCATACTGCGAGCGAAATTGCACACATCACTGAAAGACCTAAGCCGAAACTAGGCACATGTAATGTACGACATTCGATCGCATTTTCAAGATCGTAATAATCCAAAGACCACAGTTGGGGAGAGTCTACAAATGTTAGTATTTAAGAATCAACAATGTAATAACAAATGACTACAAAACATCGATGTAATATTTACAGAAGGATAGAAGGACTGGTTGAACGTCAGTTTAGGTTCTTGCAAAATGTTGGATTACTTGGTTCAGCAGTGACATTTAGGTCCCGAAGACAGATTTCAAAAAGACAAATCTACATTTATATCACTTGTAGGTTTAGAAGAATCTTAGGAATAATCAAATACCCAAACAGTTTGACAATATTAAAGATACTTAGCAGTTGAGAAAGGAGTGAGATAGTGCTGAAGCATACCATCCATGGTGTTCAATCTACACGTGGTGGAAACAGAGGTGAAACAGTGAATTAGGATTTTAAAAAAAGTAATCGTATGGTTTCCCGACAATATTGTAACGCAGAGATGGGGAAGGACTAGCAAAGATCAGTAGAATTGAGTGGATAACATCTAGAGGACAGGTTGTAAGGCGACCATTAACCAAATTAAATAACGGTAATGGAATGTTGCCCAATTCAGTCAGGTTAAGTCGACAAAATCAGATTATGAAACGAGACACTGTGAGAAGTAGTTGCCTTTTGTTATTTGGGCCGCAAAATAACTTTAGACGGCAGATTTGACGAGGATGAAACATCCAGACTGACACTAGCATGGAAAGGTTATCTCAGCAGGAGGGCTATGTTCACACTGAAGTTTAAATTTTACGAACGCTTTTGTGAAAGTGCAAATGTTTTGTGTAGACTTACTTTTTTGGTTCGTCAGTAGAGCACGGATATTTATGTAATATCAATATGGAAAATACATGTGTATTAATTAAGGAAACTGGGTACAATATGTAAGACAAAATGTAATATCATGAAAATGTTTTAGGAAATATTTAAGATAAAACAACCACTTTCACTGAATTCAACTAATAAATTACACCATAGTCTACAATACCGTCTTAATATACACTTACACGTACGACAATCGCAACATGTTCATTAAGAAGATACAATTTACGTTACGTATTTTATTTTGAACTTATTTACTGCCCTAATAAACGAAACGTTTTCCGTCAAATCTCATTACTATAATGTACATCATTACTGAAACCACTGAGGTGTACACCTTAATTTCCTTTTGAGTCGCATGTATGATCCAGGTACTCCTCTAAATTCTCTGAAATCGTAAAATGTCTTCAATTAGACCGAATGTTTTTATAGGAGGAAACTGCTCAATCAGCACTGCGGGACGATGGTGACGCAACTTTAACGAGAAGTAATATTCCTTGATGCACCTGTGATATAGGTATAGCGTCTCTGATTAGTTGCCAAAACATCCTCGGTCCAAATTCGAACCCCGCCACAGTTTAAATTTTGAATAAAAATCATTATCAGTGGCGTTCCAACGCTTTCGGCATAAGAATTTCCCCTCATTCAGCCATCGGCCTTCTCAAAGCGGTGGAGAAGCAGACAGACTTTCAGGGCAAATTCTTGGCCTTTGGGTGGGAAACTGCCCCGCAAAGTGGTAGTATCAAAAACGATCAGAGGCATGAGAATGCAGAACGCCGTGGAAACCACAGCATTAAACAAAACATAGTGTGTATCCACAGGACATGTGGCCTGTAATTGAAAAAGTGTCAGGTAATCTCTGCGTTGGTCAGATATTCCGGACTGGTATACCATTAGGTTCTCGGGAGGCGACTGCCAAGAAGGAAATGACCATGAGAAAACGACTGAATAACCAACGAAAGGATGACGATCTACCAGCCGGAGCGTGGAATGTCAGAAGTTTGAACACGCCAGGAAAGATAGAAAATCTGAAAAGGGAAAAGCAAAGGCTCAGTCTAGACATTGTGGAGGACAGTGAAGTGAAATGGAAGGAAGGCAAGGATTTCTGGTCGGATGAGTAGAGTGTATATCAACAACAGTAGAAAATTTTATAACTGGATTCGTCATGAATGCGAAGGTAGGGCAGTGAATGAGATACTGCAAACAATTCAGTGATGGGGTTGTTCTCATCACAATCGACAGCAAACCAACATCGACAACGACAGATCAGGTATATATAGCGACGTCGCAAGCCGTGGGTGAAAATACAGAGAAAGTATATAAGGATATTGAAAGGGTGATCCAATACGGAAACTTAGATTAAAAAAAATAGCCATGGGGGACTGAAATCCGGCTGTAGGGGACAGGGTTGAGGAACGGGTCTTGGGAGAATATGGGCTTGGTAGCAGCAGTGAGAAAGAAGAAAGACTAATTGATTTCAGTAATGAATTCCAGCTAGTAATAGCGAATACATTGTTCAAGAATCACAAGAGGAAGAGGTGTACTTGGGAAAGGCCGATAGGTACGGGAAGATTTCAGTTACGTTTCATCGTGGCCAGGAAGAGATTCCGAAATCAGATACTAAATTGTAAGGTGTACCACAGAGATTATGTAAATCCAGACCACAATTTAGTAGTGATGAAGAGTAGTTTTAGATTTAAGAGACTAGTCTGAAAGAACCAATGCATATAGAGGTGGCGTACGAATGTGTTAAAGAATGAATATGTATGCTTCAGGTTTTCTGCAGCAATAGGTACTACTGCTAGGAATAGCTCAGTAGGCAGATCAGTTGAAGAGGAATGGACATCTCTAAACAGGGCAATCACAGAAGCTGAAAAGAAAAACATAGGTGCGTAACTGAGAAGAAACCATGGGTAACAAAAGAAATACTTCAGTTGATCGATGAACTAAGAAAGTACAAAAATGTGGGGGGAAATTTAGGAATACAGAAACACAAATTAAATGAACAGGAAGTGCACGAAAGTTAAGAAGAAACAGCTGCATGAAAAATGTTAAGAAACCGAAAAAGAAATTTGTCGCAAGAACTGACTCAGCGTACAGAGAAGTCCAAGAAACCTTCGGTGAAACTAAAAGCAAGGGCAGTAATATTTCTAGTGCAATCGAAATTCATTTTTTAATGCAGAAAGAGTACGTCGAGGGCCTCTACGAGGGGGAGGATACCAAAGAAAAAGCAACAAGAGTCGACAGGAAAGAAGTAGGGGATCAAGTATTAAAATCAGTAATTCGATGTCTGGAAGACTTAAAATCAAATAAGGCAGGTGGGACAGATTTTCTGAGATCTCTGGGGGAAGTGGCCGCAAAATGGCAGTTAACGTTTGTGCGCAGAATGTTTGAGTTTGGCTGTATACCATCTGACAATCTGAAAACGTAATTCACACAATTCCGAAGACTGTAAGAGTGGGTAAGTGCGAGAATTATGGTACAATCAGTTTAACAGCTCATGCATCCTATTTGCTGACATGAATAATACACAGAATAATAAAAAAGAAAATCGAGGATCAGTTTTGCTTTGGAGAGGTAAAGGCACCATGAGGGAAAATCTGATATTCACGGCTGATAATAGAATCTAAAGAAAGATTTCCTCTTCCTTCAAAATCTCTTTAAATCATAGAAGCATTTGCACTTCATATCTCCATTATCAGCTGGAGACATTTCGAACTCTGTGTTCTCCTACAATGTTTGCTTCTTGCGGAACCCTTTAGTACTGCGGTAGTTATTTCCATATATCCTAACGCATTGCCTACGATACTATCCATTAATCTATTCAGTGTTTTACGTACAAACCTTTCCTCGCCGATTCTGCGGACGTCTTCCCCATTTCATAACAGTTCACGTTATTTTCAGCACCTGTAACATTTGAAACGTCGCTGTTCTCTCATTACACAGATTTTCCATAGCCAAGTTTCGTTTCCATATAGTGCTGGGTTATAGACGTACGTACTCACAAATTCTATCTTCAAATTAAAGCCATTATTTGACACTTGCATCTTTCTCATGGTGATGAATGTGCTTTTTTCTAGTTCATTCTTGCTATGCAGATAGTATGCACCGAAATTCGTTCTATTCAATTCACTTCCAACACAGAATTAAATGGGGTAAATTTATTTACTTTTAAAAAATAAGTTGTATCACAAGCTAAGTTTCCTTTTTTCCAAAATCTACATCAAATCAAAACACTGCCACGTGAGCCCCTGGAGCAGCGCGTAGAACGTCTAGTGTGCACTGAATTTCCATCCAGGTTCGTTGCATCTTTTCCGGAGGGATGGTACCGATGACTTCCTCAACCCGATTACGGAGTTCTTAAAGGTCCCGCACTGCAGTGGCGAATATTCTGTTCTTCACGTATCACAGATGAAGATAAACAATGGACTGATGTGAGGAGAACGTGTAAGCCAATTCACAGATTCATCACGTCCAATCCAGTGTCCTGGATATGTTCGATTCATCGAGTTTTCCGAATATCCAACCAAAAGTGAGGTGATGCACCAAATTGTTGAAAATAAAAAAATTTGGATGCAGGTCTTCAACATCGAGAAAATCAAGCGTCTACAATGTGTCAAAATACGTCGTTTTTGTGATCTCTTCTCCAAAAAGCAAAATCGACTTACCTTTCGCATGTAAGTAGAGACCAAAGTGACACTTTCGGACTTTCACGCAACTTTCTCCTGACCTGCGTGTGTTCTGTGACCCACAGATGTGATTGTTATGTTTCTCCACAGATCCTGAGACATGAAATGTGGTCTTATCAGAAAAACCATACAATTGAAAAGAAGCAGCATTCCGTTCAATTCGGTTAAGCATTTCACATACAAATCGAGTCGCGGTTGCTTCCAATCAGGCTTTATGGAATGGCTTTTTGAGAACGTCCTGAAAATTTGCACGTGTCATCTGAAGTTCCCGTGAAGCCCGAGACACTGATTTGTATGGACTTCGTTGAAACGCTTGGCGGACATTCTCAGCTTGTTCTTCACTCATATGCCGACTCCAGCATGCCGCGTCAGAATGCTGCGACTGTCCAGAAACTGCCATATCATGATTATTCCACTGACGGATGACGCTGCCTTCTTTCAAACGAAACTAAATTGCCTTTGAACCAGAGAAATGGACTACACTCTGCGTACCAAAGCATAGATTGTGCCTTCTCGTTATAACACTCCCGTCTGCTACTACTGTACCATAACCTCAATGCTAGAAACAGGTTGTGACATAAAACTATTTCGTAAAAGCAACTATGGCACAAAGCAACAGAGCAGTGTTACCCTCTGAGAGGAATTTTGTTATGTTGACCGTGTTGTTCCTAACGGAGGTGGCTTATCGGAAATGAAAGTCAGAATTACGTAAATGTTTGAACAGTAACAAACAAAAATTTGCCTATCCGTACTGTTTATAGAATAAGGGAAACGGTTGCCAGCCTAATTAGGCAAGAGAAAGATTAACATTCTCGTTTAATAAGTAGGTATAAGTAACTATAATGGACAAACACAACCTAGACTTAACCACACGCGAGTGCAATGAACTCTGACACGCACACACGTTTTAAGATTGAAGCTAACAACTGGAGCAGCACAAACTATTTGCAAAATTATAACAGATACCGAAACACACTATTACTTTCAGGGCTTACACAAAGTGAATAGTCTTTATAGCATTACTATTAATATGCACTTCTAATACACAAGAGAGACAAACACTTAGCAAACATGAGAATGTAACGTTTCACAACTGCAGCTTTCTCACTTTTACTACAGCGAAACACAATGTTGACAAAATTGCAAGAAACTGACTCACCTTTTAGAATTTACTAGAGACAACAATGTGTTCATTTACTTTATAAGCCTCTGTCTTAAGAACTTTTAATTTTAAAGTTAGCAACAGCACTTTAATAAGCAGTTTTACTAGGAAAATTATTTTCGGCAAGCATCATTGACTTTAACTCACACTATTGCCACATTAACTTTAACTTTCTCTTTACTATGTTCAAGAGGCATTAATTAGCAAAACTCTAGGCTTTAATTTCTTTTAGTGAGGACACTCGGATATCACTTTAGCTCAAACCGAGAGGAACCTGAGAGGTGTTATAATGAGGAGAAAAATCAAGGTAGGTACATAAATTCAGATACAAATTACCTTATATTTCAGCACAATAACACATCCATTAAGCTGATCCTTCACTGTACATCATTATAGTATTACGTTACAGTGATTGCGCAACGTGGTGGCAACTGCATGTTGGTAGGTGGGTTCGCAGACAGAAGTGCTGGACTCTGTTATTTCTTGGTGGCGATGATAAATACAAATTACAGAATAGTTCCAGCTATTTATCCATCCATCCGAGGCATTGGAAAGTAGCAGAAAAAGCCTCTCTCGGAACCAGCACGATATGCAACATTTATATGACAGTGCACAGTTTGGTAGCTCGTCTCCGACTCGTAGCTCGTCTCCGACTGCTGGCTCGTCCCCGACTGACTATCAGTTCCACCTTTTCTACCTAGGCCAACCACAATTTGCGCGCGTTACACAGTTCCGTTCCCGAGGGGAACCACTACAACTTTTACATACAGAATAACTAAGAGCCCTAAGTGAGGATCAGCAGTTTACATAAAAGCAAACAAATCATTAAATAAGACAGAACATTTTCACATATTGACACTTCTACAAAAAATTATTCACACAAAATTACAATTATATACAGTAAGTTTTGTTCCCTCCAAATGGGACAAAGAATTTTAAATTACAGATACACTACTTTGCATAGAATCAAATCACGACATCAAAGGTTTGACAAAGAAAAGAGTACACAATTTTATGTTATCGATTCAAACACATTTACAGAAGATCAACAATGTGACATCAAATAAAGCAAAAAAAAAAAAAAAAATCCATACAGCATAAGAACTGTGGTGTTACATCGTGAAGTGACGCAATTTTCCACTGGACAATAATGAATCACCGAAAACATGCCACATGTTGTTAAAATTAGACAGGCCAGAAAGAAAGATAAATAAACGAAGATTTACAAATTTTAATCGGCCTCAAAACATAGAGCACTTCTTCCTTCCTGCGTTATTTTGATTCCAAGGTAACGGAATTACTTTACTTCGTTACTAAGTGGTCCTTAATTTTAAAGTAAAATTTATCGATAAATTTTTGTTACCCATCATTGCTTCCGTTATTTTGGCCTACTTTCAATCCATCTTGCGTGCTCGTAACCGGTCGTTATACATCGCAGATTATTTTTCCTTCCACTGATGATGGCAACGTTACCAGCGAATCTTGTCACTGGAGACGGTGTGTAGGGACCATGAAAATTAGAGTGATTCGAGCCTACACTGAGAATTACCGGCAGTCGTTCTTCCCACGAACTATTTGCGACTGAAGCAGGTAAAGGGGTTGGTTGCAATGGTACTCAAAGTGCCCTCCGCCACACACCGCACACCGCAAGGTCGCTTGCGGAATGTAGACGTAGATGTAGAAGAAAGCCTTAATACTTGCTGTGCGCCCTTTTTTAAGCAGTGCGCTTTTCTCTTGGTATTCCAATCTCATTCCTCCATCTTGGTTCTTGTACAGACTGCACATTACCAGTCAATCCCTATAGCTGATTTTTCCACCTATATACCTGAAAATATTACTTTTCTCAGAGTGTTGGACCCTCTCATAAGGAGCGCCTTCACCAGCAGTAATAAAACAACCGACCACAGTCCAAAGCAACCTTTGCGGCAGTGGCGCATCCACCATGTCCTGAATTGGCTAGACTGCGCTCTTTCACGGCCAGATTATGTACGATTCTCAGCCAGTGAACTCCTGGTAACATTTCTTTTCTGTCATCAGTCTTCCGACTTACACTCCTGGAAATTGAAATAAGAACACCGTGAATTCATTGTCCCAGGAAGCGGAAACTTTATTGACACATTCCTGGGGTCAGATACATCACATGATCACACTGACAGAACCACAGGCACATAGACACAGGCAACAGAGCATGCACAATTTCGGCACTAGTACAGTGTATATCCACCTTTCGCAGCAATGCAGGCTGCTATTCTCCCATGGAGACGATCATAGAGATGCTGGATGTAGTCCTGTGGAACGGCTTGCCATGCCATTTCCACCTGGCGCCTCAGTTGGACCAGCGTTCGTGCTGGACGTGCAGACAGCGTGAGACGACGCTTCATCCAGTCCCAAACATGCTCAATGGGGGACAGATCCGGAGATCTTGCTGGCCAGGGTAGTTGACTTACTCCTTCTAGAGCACGTTGGGTGGCACGGGATACATGCGGACGTGCATTGTCCTGTTAGAACAGCAAGTTCCCTTGCCGGTCTAGGAATGGTAGAACGATGGGTTCGATGACGGTTTGGATGTACCGTGCACTATTCAGTGTCCCCTCGACGATCACCAGTGGTGTACGGCCAGTGCAGGAGATCGCTCCTCACACCATGATGCCGGGTGTTGGCCCTGTGTGCCTCGGTCGTATGCAGTCCTGATTGTGGCGCTCACCTGCACGGCGCCAAACACGCATACGACCATCATTGGCACCAAGGCAGAAGCGACTCTCATCGCTGAAGACGACACGTCTCCATTCGTCCCTCCATTCACGCCTGTCGCGACACCACTGGAGGCGGGCTAAACGATGTTGGGGCGTGAGTGGAAGACGGCCTAACGGTGTGCGGGACCGTAGCCCAGCTTCATGGAGACGGTTGCGAATGGTCCTCGCCGATACCCCAGGAGCAACAGTGTCCCTAATTTGCTGGGAAGTGGCGGTGCGGTCCCCTACGGCACTGCGTAGGATCCTACGGTCTTGGCGTGCATCCGTGCGTCGCTGCGGTCCGGTCCCAGGTCGACGGGCACGTGCACCTTCCGCCGACCACTGGCGACAACATCGATGTACTGTGGAGACCTCACGCCCCACGTGTTGAGCAATTCGGCGGTACGTCCACCCGGCCTCCCGCATGCCCACTATACGCCCTCGCTCAAAGTCCGTCAACTGCACATACGGTTCACGTCCACGCTGTCGCGGCATGCTACCAGTGTTAAAGACTGCGATGGAGCTCCGTATGCCACGGCAAACTGGCTGACACTGACGGCGGCGGTGCACAAATGCTGCGCAGCTAGCGCCATTCGACGGCCAACACCGCGGTTCCTGGTGTGTCCGCTGTGCCGTGCGTGTGATCATTGCTTGTACAGCCCTCTCGCAGTGTCCGGAGCAAGTATGGTGGGTCTGACACACCGGTGTCAATGTGTTCTTTTTTCCATTTCCAGGAGTGTATCTGATGTACCCAATCAAGAATTCTTCTCTGGTGCCAGCATTTTCATCTGAGAGTAGCAGTTGCAACCTACGTCCTCAAGTGTTTGCTGGATGTATTTCAATCATTGTCTTACTCTACGGTTATTACCCTCTACAGTTCCTGTGGTGTCACCGCCAGACACCACACTTGCTAGGTGGTAGCCTTTAAATCGGCCGCGGTCCGTTTGTATACGTCGGACCCGCGTGTCGTCACTATCAGTGATTGCAGACCGAGCGCCGCCACACGGCAGGTCTAGAGAGACTTTCTAGCACTCGCCCCAGTTGTACAACCGACTTTGCTGGCGATGGTTCACTGACAAAATACGCTCTCATTTGCCGAGACGATAGTTAGCATAGCCTTCAGCTACGTCATTTGCTACGACCTAGCAAGACGCCATGTTCAGTTACTATTAATATTGTGAATAATGTACAGTCAAGAGCGACGTTCACCATTTATGGATTAAAGTTAAGTATTCCACCAGATACGTCCGTTTTTTCTAAAGTCTAATTTCCTTGTCCTGCTCCAGACCTCACGCCAGCCTGCGTGAGCTAAAACGCGTGCCTTTCGGCTTCCTCTAGTAACCCGGTGTTGGCTCTCCTGCCAACCCACAACAGTTCCCACTAGTTTAATTTCGTGATGTCTTAACAGATATCCCGTCTTCTTACGGTATTTTACAGGTATTTCATTACCCACCGATTGGGTTAAGGAATTCTTCATTCCTTTCCTTATCAGTCCATCTAATTTTTAACAGAAAATGACGGATCAATACACCTTCAGCAGTCTAAATTTCCAGTTGTTGTTAGAGCAACGAGTTTCAGCGCTAGATTACGTCATCTTCAGGCCCCCTGACCGACCTGTTGGAAGAGTCAAAATTCTGGTACAGAAAACAGGCGCCAGCATTCAGTGACTGGCACCCGTTGATTTCTTCTAATACAGCGATCACTTCAATGGATAATGGATGATGGAAGGGATCACTGTGTTGTGAAGGACTCTGTAAATAAGAGTCACTGAACTCTGGGCCTATTTCGACTGGACCGGAGATAAGATTCTTCCTACACGTTGGTCAGAGGGCCTGCAGACGGCGTAATGTAGCACTGAAACTGATTCCTCAAATAAATTAACAACTGGAAACGTATGCGGCTGAAGGTCGTTTCATTTGACATTTTATACAGGACAGCCGAGGTCCCTCAACGTTAGAATTACAAGCATTTAATTTTCAGTATTTCTCTTTAACGCCACATCTTAAATGCTTCGATTCTCTTCTATTCCGATTTTCCCATAGTCCCACTACCATACAATGCTGTGCTCCAAACGTACATTCTCTGAAATTTTTTCCTGAAATTAAAGCTTGTGTTTGATAATATCAGACACCTTCTTGGTCAGAAACACCCTTTTTGTTCCAGTCCTAGACTGCTTTTTATGTACGCCTTACTCCGTCCGTCATTGTTATTTTGCTGCCTAGATGGTAGCATTTTTTCATCTACCTCGTGATCTCCAGTTCTCAAGTTTCTCGCTATTTTCATTTATGCTCCTTCACATTACTTTAGTCTTTCTTCTATTTACTCTCAATCCATATACTGCACTCATTAGATTGTTCATTACAGTCAGCAGTCAACATTGCAATGTCATCAGCGAGTTTTATCACTGATATTCTTTCACATGGAATTTTAATGCCTGCCTTGAACCTTTCCTTTATTTCCGTCATTGGTTGTTCGACTTATACAACTAACAGCAAGAGCGAAAGGTTACATCCCTGTCTTATCTCCTTTTTAATCCGAGCACATCGTTCTTCGTCTTCTAGTTTCATTGTTCCCTCTTTGCTCTGCTGTATTGTGTGTCGTCCGACTTTCCCTATAGCTTACCCCTAACTAGTCTCAGGATTTCATGGATCTTGTACCATTTTAAATTGTCGAACGATTTTTTCTGGTCAACAGATTCTATGAACGTTTCGTTATTTTTCTTCAGTCCTGTTTCCATGATCAGTCGCAACGACAAGACATGGTACTTATGTTGATACCATTCAATCACCACCTTTGTTCAAGGCGCCGCCAAATCTGTCATGGCTACCCGTGTACGATCGTTACCCTGACAACGTCAGGGACAAGCGCCATGCAGTCCTAATGCTGTGCGAAAACATTCTTAGCACCCCTCACATGCCCTAGAAACCGAATGGTCATTACATTCATATTTTTACCGAAACTGATTGTCTCCAAGCCGAATAGCTTCTTTCCAAGAAACCGATACGTGCTGTGACGGCAGCCAAGCAAGTCGTTACTGCATACTGTCTCTATTTTGGCTCAAATATTTGAGACTGGCTGTGTTCCATCATGACTAAGCTGTTCGTGATTTGAAAATAATTAAAATTCACAAACCACGCTTTTCACATATTTCTTCCATCAGTACTTGTGCATGTATAGTGCACAGCCCATTTTACGCTGTGGCGAGGAAAGTACTACTGGTACCAAAGCTCCTTATGGGTTCTTAAATCGCTGATTTTTTAATACTAGTCATTTACCAAGATGTACACTATCTGATCAAAAGTAACCAGACACAACTATGTTATATGGAATTGATCACTAAATGTATCCGGTAGTATAAACGGAGGCAGGGAGTTTTGTGGTATCAATAGAGAAGCAATAACTACAGAATGGATCTCTCAGGAGAACTCAGTGACTTTGAATATGGAGTAACTGATCCGTCAGGGGCAGTCCAAATCATATGAAGCTGCCCAAGTCGACTGTTGGGATATGACAGTGAAGTGCAAACATGAAGGGACAATCATAGTAAACCCAAGTCCAGGCAGATCTCATTCGCAATGTGGAGATTATGTGCAAACCGGTGACAAGTGAAATAATAACAAGTACAGAGGACTTGCAAGATACAACTAATTTCTTACTGATAAACAGTTTAACCCAAAGGGCACAGTATGTACCAAAAATTTTCTACAAGTGTCTCTTGTTCACAAGTGAGAAAAATACGTTACACAATACCTTTGTAACTGAATTAGGTGCAAACAAGAACTTCTTATAACTTCTATACTAACTGTAAGCACTCCCATAATAAAAGGTAAAATCAGTTTTATATAACAAGGGCGCTTGAAAAATAAAGGTGAAATAAGTTTCTTTTGAACAGGATACACAAGTCAGAAAAATACATTACACAAAACCTTTCCGATTGAATTACTTGTAAACAAGAACCTCTTATAACTTCTATATTAACTGTAAGCACTTCAATAATAAGAGGTAAAATCAGTTTCATTTAACAAAAGGCACTTGAATAAAAAAGGTGAAATAAGTAGGTCACATGGGCAAGCGCAATAGGACAATTCACATAATTTCCAATTTCCGCTACCCATCAAGTATTTCTCTTTAACTTATACGTAAGTTCAACTCCCGCGGCACGTAAGGTATAATTCTGAACATTAGTCTCCTTCCTTTATGATTTTGAAGGTAAATATATACGCAGTATAGCAAACGGAACAGACGCCTTGGCGTCCCGTTGCAGAGGAAACTTAACTTAATGCAAGATCCCCACTCACTGCAACCCGAAGAACTCAGTGGCCACCGTATCGGTTGCCATTTTTCCCGCGGCCAAAAGACCCTCCGTTCCCTCTGGTACTGGTCGGCCAAGGCGTCGTACTCCGGACATCGATTTAGACGTGGACTGGGCGCCCGCTGCAGTGCTGCAACAGAACAGCACAAACACACAGCCACAGCCAAAAGAAAAAATGTTAACAGCCCCAGAATATAGTAAGATAAAATTCTGCAAATATAGATGACATCAAGGCAAAGGCAAATTAAAAATGGTTGAAAGAATTAACTGTAGACCTCAAATTTCAAAATATGTAAAATTGCCTCAGCACAAACAGACTAGTTTTAAAAGGGCAACGATAAGACGAAGCATAATATTATTATACCAGTACATCGCAGTTCCGATACAATATTGACACTCATAACAAAAGGTACAAGTTAGTGATAACACAGTTAGGTCCGACTGCAAAACTAGAAAGCTTTGTAAGTAGGCTGTTTATGTTTCCTCTATGTAAGTAGGCTGTTTATGTTTTCTTTATGTAAGTAGGCTGTTTATGTTTTCTTTATGTAAGTAGGCTGTTTATGTTTCCTTATTGGCAACGTTACGTAGCGCTCTATATGAAAATCACTGGCTGTGCTGTGTGTAGTCTGTGGCCAGTTTGCATTGTTGTCTGCCATTGTAGTGTTGGGCAGTGGCAGCTGGATGTGAACAGCGCGCAGCGTTGCGCAGTTGGAGGTGAGCCGCCAGCAGTGGTGGATGTGGGGAGAGAGATGGCGGAGTTTTGAAGTTTGTAATACTGGATATCATATATTATGACTATTAAGGTAAATACATTGTTTGTTCTCTATTAAAATCTTTCATTTGCTAACTATCCCTATCAGTAGTTAGTGCCTTCCGTAGTTTGAATCTTTTATTTAGCTGGCAGTAGTGGCGCTCGCTGTATTGCGGTAGTTCGAGTAATGAAGATTTTTGTGAGGTAAGTGATTTGCGAAAGGTATAGATTAATGTTAGTCAGGGCCATTCTTTTGTAGGGAATTTTGAAAGTCAGATTGTGTTGCGCTAAAAATATTGTGTGTCAGTTTAAGCACAGTCTTGTACAATTGTTCAAAGGGGACGTTTTAGCTTGAATGTCTACTTCTTCAATAGACAGCTGCGTGGTACATAGTTCAACTCTACTATCCAAAATGAATAACACATTGCTCAGCGTCCTGTGTAGAGACCATGGCCCAGTCACGCCTGAAGAACTTGCAATAACAGGCCCGCTTCCGCACTCCGAGCCACATACACCGGTCAAATCCAGCTAACTCACGCAAACACAAATTTCAATGTCTGAGGAGCGACACGTACCGGCCGTTCCGAAGCCGAAACCCAGTCTGCCCGCCAGCCCACCAGCAACACCACCGGCCAACGAGGCAAAGATAAGCAACGCCAGAGGGAAACAATCGATTCGGGTGAATCGAACGGAGGAAGTGACTGGCGCCAGCGCCTCCCCATGCATGATCATGTACTGACGGGCAGGGACTGTGGAGTCATTGCGGAGGGTGACTAAAAAATCCCTTGAATAAAATGGAGGAACTCACTCGCTAATTCCAGTGCTATCGGCAGTTCAGGGAGGATAATGAATGTGCTTAGCGAGTCACAAATAATGGGGTGCAATGGTCAAGCAGCCACATATTTCTGTGTCAGTGCTAAGCGGCGCTTGATGTGGTGTAACGGACGACACCACAAGACAGGGGAGTGATTTGATGGATCACGCTATTCCCTGTGTCAGGTTTTAGGCTTTGAGTTTGGCGAACGAATGGAGAACGTATCTGCTATCACGTGTAGTGCTAACAGTTGAGTACGAATGAGATGGTGTTACGGTATGGGTGCGTTTTTCCATAGGTAGGGTCTCATTCCCACACTGTGCTTAAGAAAACGCAAAACGCCGAAAGATATGGAAACATTTTACAGCATTTTCTGCAGTGTTCAATAAAGGAATAATTCGGGAAGATGATTATTAGCACAAGAATGGCACTGCACCCTATCATAAAGCAGCATCTGTAAGACAATGGTGTGCGGACAATAACGTATGTGAAACTGAATGTCCTGTCCAGAGTCACGATTTGTGCCGTTTGGAATGGGTCAGAACGTCGAGGCTGCTCCAGATCCTGGCGTCCAACGTTGCTACCTCGTCTGGTTTCGGCTCTTGAGAAATAATGGACTGCTTTCCTCCACAGATATCCCGACTCCTCACTGAAGTGTCCCCAGCAGATTTCAAGCCCTCATAAAGGAGGACGTTGGACACTCCACATATTTCTTAAAAGACATCATAGTCTGTATAAAATATTTATTGTTACTATTGCAATTTCGGCCTTATGGCCATTTTCATGTAACACTGCAAAGTTACATTCTGTCACAATATAAAACTATCTGACATGAGTACATGTCGTAAGTACTTGTCGTCGTCAAAATGCAGCCTTTTGACAATATTCTGACAGAAAGTAACTTTGCAGTGTTACTTGAAAATGGCCATAAAGCCGAAATTGCAATAGAAACAATAAATATTTTATACACTCAACGGCGACTATGACGTCTTTTAAGAAATATTGTATGACTGTGAATCCCAACCATGAGAAGTTAATCATGAGAAGTTACCAGAATGAGATTTTCACTCTGCAGCGGAGTGTGCGCTGATATGAAACTTCCTGGCAGATTAAAACTGTGTGCCCGACCGAGACTCGAACTCGGGACCTTTGCCTTTCGCGGGCAAGTGCTCTACCACTGAGCTACCGAAGCACGACTCACGTCCGGTACTCACACCTTTACTTCTGCCAGTACCTCGTCTCCTACCTTCCAAACTTTACAGAAGCTCTCCTGCGAAACTGGCAGAAGTAAAGGTGTGAGTACCGGACGTGAGTCGTGCTTCGGTAGCTCAGTGGTAGAGCACTTGCCCGCGAAAGGCAAAGGTCCCGAGTTCGAGTCTCGGTCGGGCACACAGTTTTAATCTGCCAGGAAGTTTCATGAGAAGTTACTCCACACATTATTCTCCACTAAAACGTTCCCCGATGCTTTTTATCTGGTAGTGCATGTGTAAGGAAATAGTATGTTACCCGGCATTCGTTCGAACTTGAGCTGTCAGTGTTTCAACGGCTGACATTTCCCTCATGCTAAACGCATGTTACATACACTTTATTGAACTTATTCATGACGCTATGTCCAGAAAAAGCGATCCAGTGGTGGAATCCACCGCTGTTAGTTTGATCTTCCTCAAAAAAAAAAAACCTGGTAAGAGCGGAAGACTGTGAAGCAAGCCTCAAGAATCCGTTTAATGAGTTGAGACGTGGTAATTAGGGAAAGGCAGATTTCGGTGTGGACGGGGTCTTACTCAGTTACTGTTGGTGCTCAGTTTTTTTTCCGTTTACATCCCGTACACTTTATTTGGAACCGATTGCATATTAGGTTGACAATAAGAAACCGTTATCAATGTTGACTGTTAAGACAATACCTAATTAAAAATTCTTAAGACAAAGTGCATTCACGGCTGAAGGCCTTACTGACAATCATCACAATCTGACCAAATCACCAGAGAACTGGGACTCAGACAGTGCTCCAAGGACTAACCTGGAAAAGTCGCTCAACTTAGTAAACGACGAGACAGGCAGCCAAGAGTTGTATTCACTTAACCGGATGGCATCTCAAACTAGAGGCAGTTTAAACGCCGGCCAACACTCTTGCAACATCTACCTGACGTCTGATAACCAACACAACGATGGAATAACCCAGGCTAGGCGGAACTGGCGGACAGCACTGCGTCTTCTGAATCCGGTGTTTAGAACATCCAGAATCAGAAGGATCCACTACGACCAAAGTTGTCAAAAATGATTCCCATGGCTATGAGCACTATGGGACTTAACATCTGAGGTCATCAGTCCCCTAGAACTTAGAACTGCTTAAACCTAACTAACCTAAGGACATCACACACATCCATGCCCGTGGCATGATTCGAACCTGCGGCCGTAGCGGTCTCGCGGTTCCACACTGTAGCGCCTAGAACCGCTCAGCCACCACGGCCGTATCACAGACGCAATCCCTTTGAGTGTACAGAGATGTCACTAAACCCTCCCAAAGATGTAAACAACCGTGCATGAGCAGCGTCTATGAGACGGAGAGGGCCCGACAGCCTATCACTTTCAGTTATTCCACCAGGAAACAGGTACAGGGCTCGTGTTGTCTGTAGTTAAACCATGTCTAGACGGCCAATACCGCGGTTCGATAGCATCCGCATTGTTACTTTGTGCCAGGAATGGCTCTCAACAAGGGAAGTGTTCAGGCGTCTCTGAGTGAACCAAAGCGATGTAGTTCGGACATGGAGGAGATACAGAGAGACAGGAACTATCGATGACATGCTCAGGCCGCCCAAAGGCTACCACTGCAGTGGATAACCTCGGAGGAGCCCTGACAGCAACGCCACCATGTTGAATAATGCTTTTCAGGGAGCCACCGGACGTAGTGTTACGACTCAAACTGTGCGTAATAGGCTGCATAATGCGCAACTTCACAACCGACGTCAATGGTGAGGTCCATCGTTGCAACCACAACACCATGAAGCGCACTACAGATGGGCCCAAAAACATGCCGAAGGGATCGCTAAGGATTGGCATCACGTTCCCTTCACCGATGAGTGTCGCGTATGCCTTCAAGCAGACAATCGTCGGAGACGTATTTGGAGGCAACCCGGTGAGGCTGAACGCCTTAGGCACACTATCCACCGTGTGCAGCAAGGCGGAGGTCCCCTGCTGTTTTGGGTGGCATTATGTGGGGCCGACGTACGCCGCTGGTGGTCTTGGAAGGCGCCGTAACGGTTGTACGATACGTGAGTGCCATCATCTGACCGATAGTACAACCATGTCGGTAGCATGCTGCTCCATCCCAACCGAACTACCCGACACACTCCTCTCCCAGAAATCACTTGACATCCGTCCAAAGATAGTACCACTATACTAGATATCGATAATTGCTGCTGCCACTCGTGGACAGACAACGCTAGCAAACGTCGTTGTGCCAGTAAACACCGGAAGAAAACGAGACGCCATTATCCCTATTACACGATGTTAACCTACCAACGGCAACAACGCGAGCCGCAACATGGCTCATGAGTATTTTGTGAGCTAGTTCTTTGCTGAATGAATTACATTACCTTACGAATTTTCCAATGATTCTTGGTCTACATGAGTTTTACAAACCGATTTCATGTGTATCATTCCACATTACGTCGCTCCAGGCAGTTGCTCCTAGGCATATCTTGCAGATATTACTGTTTCCAAATAATTTATTGTAAATATATTAATCGCGAGTTCTGTTCGCCTTTTTACGAGCAGTGCTTTTCATTTGTTTACTGTCAGGTTAAACAGCTGATCCCTGCTCGAGTCTTCGACTCCATTGAGTCCTTTCTGACTTTAACTGCAGCGTTCTGACGTCGCAACCTCCCTGCAACAAAATCCTCTGCGACACCACCACGAGCCTTCCACTGTTATCTATTAGATCATTTATATGTATAGCAAAGAGTAATGGCTCCCTAACACTCCCCTGGAGTATGCTGCTACAACACACGTCTGTACTAGCTGGAATTTATCTCTACAGATGTCAGTTTCATTAAGAATAACGTGTTCCAACTGAGCTGTTACGATGCCAGAATCCAATAGGTAATTCATTCTGACAATGCGCAACTCTGTCGAATGCCTTTCTGAATCAAGGAACACGGTGTAATTTGGGCACAGATGTCTAATACGGCATGGATATCATGAAAGAACGAAGTGAGTTGATTTTCTCTGTTTGCGAAATACGGGATCATTTCTATAGACGAGATCTGCGTTACCCAGAAACGTCAAAATACAGGAGCCCAAAACCTGTTCCATAAATTAACAGTAGTCTGTCGTAAGCGACATAGGCTATAATTGTTAGCTTCTGTCCTGCAAGCCTTATTGAAAATAGATCCAGACTGATTTTTATGGAGAATAAGAGGAGATTTTTCCCTCTCCAAAACCCTCATAATGCATCAAAATAACAACATTTCACAGTTTTCAACAGACTGCCGTCCGAAATATAACTCTTTATGGGTATCTATCTGACGGCCCTTCATAAAAACGGGAAAGAAATTCGTAATGTGCCGACTGTCAGCAACAGCTGCGGCCCTTATATCTTACTGAACAAATCATTTTATGTTCTTTCATTCTATATTGCACTGTGGAAAACACCCAAATACACACATAAAAAAAGTTTTGCATCGGCTCGGTTCCGAGAGTTGCGGAACCTGTACAGATAATTGGAATAGAGATCAACTTAAACATCATTTTCGCCCTTTTTATTGCTCATGAAAACCACACTTTGCCTATTGTATCACCATACAGCGAGATCTTCAGAGATCATGCTCGAGACTTCTATACACACCGATACCTCTAATACCCCGTATCACGTCCTCTTGCACTGATGCATGCCTGTATTCGTCATGGCATACTATCCACAAGTTCTTCAAGGCACTGTTGATCCAGATTGTCCCACTCCTCAAAGGATATTTGGCGTAGAACCCTCAAAGTGATTGGTGGGCCACGTCATCCATAAAGGGCCCTTTTCATTCTATCCCAGACTTGTTCGATAGGGTTAATGTCTGGAGAACTTGCTGGCCACTCTAGTAGAGCGATGTCGTTAACCTGAAGGAAATCATTCACGTCAAAGTTGGGGGCGCGAATTGTCGTCCATGAAGACGAATGCCTCGCCAATATGCTGCCGACATGATTGTACTATCGGTCAGAGGATGGCACTCACGTATCGTACAACCGTTACGGCGCCTTCCAAGACCACCAGCGGCGTACGTCGGCCCCACATAATGCCACCCAAAACAGCAGGGGACCTCCGCCTTGCTGCACACGGTGGATAGTGTGCCTAAGGCGTTCAGCCTCACCGGGTTGCCTCCAAATACATCTCCGACGTTTGTCTGCTTGAAGGCATACGCGACACTCATCGGTGAAGGGAACGTGATGCCAATCCTTAGCGATCCCTTCGGCATGTTTTTGGGCCCATCTGTAGTGCGCTGCATGGTGTTGTGGTTGCAACGATGGACCTCACCATTGACGTCGGGAGTGAAGTTGCGCATTATGCAGCCTATTACGGACAGTTTGAGTCGTAACACTACGTCCGGTGGCTCCCTGAAAAGCATTATTCAACATGGTGGCGTTGCTATCAGGGCTCCTCCGAGGTTATCCACTGCAGCGGTAGCCTTTGGGCGGCCTGAGCAAGTCATCGACAGTTACTACGCCTCTGTATCTCCTCCATGTCCGAACTACATCGCTTTGGTTCACTCCGAGACGCCTGAACACTTCCCTTGTTGAGAGCCATTCCTGGCACAAAGTAACAATGCGGACGCTATCGAACCGCGGTATTGGCCGTGTAGACATAGTTTAACTACAGACAACACGAGCCCTGTACCTGCTTCCTGGTGGAATAACTGAAAGTGATAGGCTATTGGGCCCTCTCCGTCTCATAGACGCTGCTCATGCACGCTTGTTTACATCTTTGGGAGGCTCTGAGCACTATGGGACTCAACATCTTAGGTCATAAGTCCCCTAGAACTTAGAACTACTTAACCTAACTAAAATAAGGACATCACACACACCCATGCCCGAGGCAGGATTCGAACCTGCGACCGTAGTAGTCCCGCGGTTCCAGACTGCAGCGCCAGAACCGCTAGACCACCGCGGCCGGCCCATCTTTGGGAGGGTTTCAAACATGGTTCAAATGGCTCTGAGCACTATGGGACTCAACTGCTGTGGTCATAAGTCCCCTAGAACTTAGAACTACTTAAACGTAACTAACCTAAGGACATCACACACATCCATGCCCGAGGCAAGATTCGAACCTGCGACCGGAGCGGTCACGCGGTTCCAAACTGACGCGCTTAGAACCGCACGGCCACACCGGCCGGCGGGAGGGTTTAGTGACATCTCTGTACACTCAAAGGGATTGCGTCTGTGATACAAGGTCCATAGCCAACGTGTACCTTCAGGAGTTCTGGGAACTGGGATGACGCAAAACTTTTTTATATGTGTTCTTGGAATGCATAGATACACCTCTTGTACGGTTTTCAATAGAATCTTGCACCGATCTTCCTCAAACTGGTGGCCAGTAACAATCACGCACATTTCTCTCTCCAAAGGAGACCACAAACGTCCGATAATACTGAGATCTGGCGAGTGTGGTGGCCGGGGTAGAGGCGACAGTTTACCCTGATGCTCACAAAACAAGCTCTGAACGATGCGAGCTGAGTGAACTGAGGGACTGCCTTGCTGCACAGCATCGCCATCCAGGAAAAAACGTTGTACCACGGGATAAAGCCAAAATAGTCTCATAATCCTGGGCAGTAACTCGACCTTGCTGAGTATCGGACCTACGCGAAACCGTAATATGCCTGCCCTAACCATCACTCTCGGGACGAAAACTCGGGTGGAAGTTGGTAGCCGGCAGGAATGGCCGAGCGGTTCTAGGCGCTTCAGTCTGGAACCGCGCGACCGCTACGGTCGCAGGTTCGACTCCTGCCTCGGGCGTGGATGTGTGTGTTGTCCTTAGGTTAGTTAGGTTTAAGTATTTCTAAGTTCTAGGGGACTGATGACCTGAGATGTTAAGTCCCATAGTGCTCTGAGCCATTTGAACCATTTTTGACTGATGTACTCACATGTTAAGTCCCACATGGTTCAGCGATATTTGAACCACTTTTTCGGAGGTTGGCAATAGTGTGAAACAAGGTTCGTCCGACCAAATGACATTCCTGCTACGGGCATTTGCATCAATAATGAGTGCTTTCGATATTCCATTCCCCCCTGCCGCTCCTCGCCACACCTTGCAATCCCCACATTTTGGAGCTGCTGTTATATGGGTGCTGACGGGGTTTGCGAGTGAGATATTCTGTTCTGCAGTGACTTTTGCAGCTATTGTCCTATGTTTTATCACAATCATCTTCAATGACGTCTCTCATGATCACTCAACACACACTTTCGTTCGTGTTGTGACCTAGTGGATGTTGTTTTTTTTTTCTTTTTTTTCAATAAGCGGAAAGAATTCTTCGTTACGGTGGCTCTTGAAACACAAAACATTTCGACTGCCTTGGGCACCGAAGCACTCACCATACGATCACCAACAATTTTCGCACGTTCAAAATCACTTAGCTCCGTCATAATGCACTCACAACCACACAGACTGACACTTGCAACGAACGACTATAAACAGTTGCTGTTCGTGTTCATATCCAACAGGTGTGGCCGAGCGGTTCTAGGCGCTTCGGTCGCCGGTTCGAATCCTGCATCGGGCGTCGATGTGTGTGATGTCCTTAGGTTAGTTAGGTTTAATTAGCTCTAAGTTCTAGCTGACATGGTGAGTCTCATAGTGCTCCGAGTCATCTGAAGCATTTCCAAATCCTACAGCACAACCTGCAGCCATGGCTAGTATTTTCGTCCAAGAATGTATTTACATTTTTATTCCCACTCCCTGTATATCGTATAGTTAACATGGGATTGTACAGGATGATCCATATAAATGTGAACAACCTCAGTGAGTCAGAGTTTCCCTCCGAAAATCCGTAGAAAGGGAAAAGTTTCTTTAGTGATCTCAGTAGCTCTGGCACAGTGAGAAATATCACCCTCTGTAGGCAAACTGATTGTTGTTTCTGCGCGTGATGTCCTTTACCGGTGCAGTTTCGTGCACGCTCGACTCGTGTTCGCTAGTGGCCTCGTCGATAGTAACTAGTAAAATATTTAAGTGTGTAGTGCATACCGCGTGACAACAACAAGTAAATTAATGATTCGTTCTCAGTCTTTAGCTGGCAGAAACGTGTAGTACATGTTACGATAGCCGATTATCATCGTGAGAACGTGCTGAAAGACACACTCATCGGTTACAACACAATTGACATTCCGGAGAGAATTCAGTTTATATGGCGTTCCAACAAAGGCAAGAATTTTGTCAATTTCAAGGAAGCTGGAGACAACTCATGTACAAAACACTGACAGTGTTATAAACATAGACAATTACTGACTGCAGAGGTTACTGATAATGTTCGAAGATGCCTGTAGAGCTCGCCAGTGGAATCGTTTCGCCGACTGATCCAGGAGACCGGCGTTTTGTGTGGCACATGTCAGAGCGCTGCGGAGAAATCGTCATTGCGACTATACAGAATGCACATGATGCAAACATTCCAAGAAGCAGATCATGAACAAAGAATGCGTTACTGTTGATGGTTTCAAGGGTTTCTTGTTCAGTGTCCAGATGTTCTCTCTGTAATTGGATTACAGATGGCGAATGATTCCGTCCGACAGGTTACATCAACACACAAAACAGCAGACAGTGGGCTGGAGTAAGCCGCCATATCATCAACGAAACACCACTGCACAATGAAGAAGTTGGAGTGTGGTGCGCGGTGTCAGCTCCCAGGATTGTGAGCCTCATTTCCTTTGATACGACCGTAGACACTACAGTTTACACGAGAATCTTCGATACACTTGTTGAGCAGCTCGATGATGTTATTTTCAACAATATTGAGCAACGAGTCGCATGTCCAACGCTTCCTTGCAAGGTGTAACCAGTATCTTTGGTGCGCTGTATAGTTTGGTGTAGGCGACAAATCTAACTTTCATTTGGATGGGTTCGTCAATAAGCAAAATTGGCACATTTTGCGAATGAGAAGTCTCTTCACCCTCAACCGGTGAGCGAATAATCTCAAAAGATTTGTGGACCTCTTCAATCACCTGACGTAAGGCAGCCCAGATTTTTTCTTTTGCGAATATCTTGAAGGTCGATGGTACAAGAGCAGACCACGGATAACTGCAGAACACCGTGAGCCCATTACACACGAAATAAGCAACATCAGGGAGAAAATGTTGAAACGAGTACAGTTATGCATTGAAGCTGCTGCACCAAGAAGAAATGCAGATGATAAACGAGTATTCATTGTGCAAATACAGGGTGTTTCAAAAATGACCGGTATATTTGAAACGGCAATAAAAACTAAACGAGCAGCGATAGAAATACACCGTTTGTTGCAATATGCTTGGGACAACAGTACATTTTCAGGCAGACAAACTTTCGAAATTACAGTAGTTACAATTTTCAACAACAGATGGCGCTGCGGTCTGGGAAACTCTATAGTACGATATTTTCCACATATCCACCATGCGTAGCAATAATATGGCGTAGTCTCTGAATGAAATTACCCGAAACCTTTGACAACGTGTCTGGCGGAATGGCTTCACATGCAGATGAGATGTACTGCTTCAGCTGTTCAATTGTTTCTGGATTCTGGCGGTACACCTGGTCTTTCAAGTGTCCCCACAGAAAGAAGTCACAGGGGTTCATGTCTGGCGAATAGGGAGGCCAATCCACGCCGCCTCCTGTATGTTTCGGATAGCCCAAAGCAATCACACGATCATCGAAATATTCATTCAGGAAATTAAAGACGTCGGCCGTGCGATGTGGCTGGGCACCATCTTGCATAAACCACGAGGTGTTCGCAGTGTCGTCTAAGGCAGTTTGTACCGCCACAAATTCACGAAGAATGTCCAGATAGCGTGATGCAGTAATCGTTTCGGATCTGAAAAATGGGCCAATGATTTCTTTGGAAGAAATGGCGGCCCAGACCAGTACTTTTTGAGGATGCAGGGACGATGGGACTGCTACATGGGGCTTTTCGGTTCTCCATATGCGCCAGTTCTGTTTATTGACGAAGCCGTCCAGGTAAAAATAAGCTTCGTCAGTAAACCAAATGCTGCCCACATGCATATCGCCGTCATCAATCCTGTGCACTATATCGTTAGCGAATGTCTCTCGTGCAGCAATGGTAGCGGCGCTGAGGGGTTGCCGAGTTTGAATTTAGTATGGATAGAGGTGTAAACTCTGGCGCATGAGACGATACGTGGACGTTGGCGTCATTTGGACCGCAGCTGCAAACGGCGAACGGAAACCCGAGGCCGCTGTTGGATCACCTGCTGCACTAGCTGCGCGTTGCCCTCTGTGGTTGCCGTACGCGGTCGCCCTACCTTTCCAGCACGTTCATCCGTCACGTTCCAGTCCGTTGAAATTTTTCAAACAGATCCTTTATTGTATCGCTTTTCGGTCCTTTGGTTACATTAAACCTCCGTTGAAAACTTCGTCTTGCTGCAACAACACTGTGTTCTATGCGGTGGAATTCCAACACCAGAAAAATCCTCTGTTCTAAGGAATAAACCATGTTGTCTACAGCACACTTGCACGTTGTGAACAGCACACGCTTACAGCAGAAAGACGACGTACAGAATGGCGCACCCACAGACTGCGTTGTCTTCTATATTTTTCACATCACTTGCAGCGCCATCTGTTGTTGAAAATTGTAACTGCTGTAATTTCGAAAGTTTGTCCGCCTGAAAATGTACTGTTGTCCCAAGCATATTGCAACAAACGGTGTATTTCTATCGCTGCTCGTTTAGTTTTTATTGCCATTTCAAATATACCAGTAATTTTTGAAACACCCTGTATATTATACTAGAACTGACATGTGATTACATTTTCACGCACTTTGGTTGCATAGATCCTGAGAAATCAGTACCCAGAACGACTACCGTAATAAAGGCCTTGATACACCTGGGCATTGAATCAAACAGAGCTTGGATGGCGCGTACAGATACAGCTCCCCATGCAGCTTAACACGATACCACAGTTCATCAAGAGTACTGACTGGCGTATTGTGACGAGTCAGTTGCTCGGCCACCATTGCCCAGACGTTTTCAATTGCTGAGAGGTCTGGAGAATGTGCTGGCCAGGGCAGCAGTCGAACATTTTCTGTATCCAGAAAGGCCCGTACAGAACCTGCAACATGCGGTTGTGCATTATCCTGCTGAAATGTAGGGTTTCATAGGGATCGAATGAAGGGTAGAGCCACGGGTCGAAACACATCTGAAATGTAACGTCCACTGTTCAATGTGCCGTCAATGCAAACAAGAGGTAACCGAGATGTGTAACCAATGGCACCCCATAGCATCACGGGTGATACGCCAGTATGTGGACGACGAATACACGCTTCCAATGCGCGTTCACCGCGATGTCGCCAAACACGGATCCGATCATCATGATGCTGTAAACAGAACCTGGATTCATGCAAAAAATGACGTTTTGCCATTCGTGCACCCAGGTTCGTCGTTGAGTACACTATCGTAGGCGCTTCTGTCTGTGATGCCGCGTCAAGGGTAACCGTAGCCATGGTCTCCGAGCTGATAGTCCATGCTGCTGCAAACGTCGTCGAACTGTTCGTGCAGATGGTTGTTGTCTTGCAAACGTCCCCATCTGTTGACGCAGTGATCGAGAGGTGGCTGCACGATCCGTTACAGCCATGCGGATAAGATGCCTGACATCTCTACTGCTAGTGATACGAGGCCGTTGGGATCCAGCACGGCGTTCCGTATTACCCTCCTGAACCCACCGATTCCATAATCTGCTAACAGTCATACGATCTCGTCCAACGCGAGCAGCAATGTCGCGATACGATAAACCGCAATCGCAATAGGCTACAATCCGACCTTTATCAAAGTCGGAAACGAGACGATACTCATTTCTCCTCCTTACACGAGGCATCACAACAACGTTTCACCAGGCAACGACGGTCAACTGTTGTTTGTGTATGAGAAATCGGTTGGAAACTTTCCTCATGTCGGCACGTTAGAGGCGTCGCCACCGGTGCCAACCTTGTGTGAATGCTCTGAAAAGCTATTCATTTGCATATCACAGGGTGTCTGCAGGACCTCATCTTCGTGGTGTAGCAATTTTAATGGCCAGTAGCGCATTATTATTTCCGATAATTACAAGTGAGCCCCATTATTGATTCAAATGTTATAACTTACTAAAGCGGATCCGGTTTATATCGATCACAGGGTATTTATTTTCGTTCCGTTTCGTGCAAACATCGACGCCTTCGGCAAAATATAACTGCCATACAGACGCATCGTAATCACGTTGCAACATTGCCTACTTCCATTACGAGGCTTGGGTTAATCCTTTCAGATGACCCCGCTACTGAACAGGCGTCAGACCGTGACAAAAAAGGTGATGAGTCATTGATTGGGCATATAACGTAATTACTGAAACCACTCGCAGCTCTTACGACGCTAGCGTACGATTTCTCCTCGCGAGGATGCTGCTACTGTAGACATTCAGTTGTCTGAGGTCTTCATATTCTCAGAGCGCCCAACCTCGCTACTTCAGGCGTGCCTTCGTTGCTCCGAGCCCGGCCTTACGGTAGCCATAAAATACCACATGTCTGGCAATTATAAATGGCCAGCCGACAGACCGGCGGTCTGTGGGCTGCGACGGGTTCGCGGACGGGTGCAATAAACGAACCGGTTTCCAGGGCGTCGCGACAGACGACCCGCCCACGAGTAGTGCTGGACCCTGGAGGCTCCAGCAGAAAAAGGAGGCAGGTGGGTCACAGGATGAGGATGATACGGCGGCGTCCTTCGGCCCGATAAATACGGCCATAAAGTTCAGTTGGGGGACTGGATGTGCGAACCTGGAGCCAGCGCTGACCTTTCGGACCACGAAACGCTGGGCCATCCGCTCTACCTGTGTTTGGCCTTCTCTCGTGCGTCCGCCTCGGGAGAAGCTTTTTGTCTAGTCCTATAACTGAGACGTCAACGGAATGAATTTGGTAATAATTCTAAAGGACTGTTAATTGCTATTCCTTATTTATGAGCAGTGAGTCTGTCTGAAAATCGTTCTCAACGAGGAACGGGAAGAAAAGTTTTTTTTTTTTTTTTACTGCTCATTGGCTTTAGAGAAGAAATGAAATACAATATTAGAAGTCGAATTTTACGAAAAAGTACTTCATTTTTCAAATTTCAATATTGATGGACTCGCTGTTGGTAAGTCATACGGATGCATTTCGAAATGCTAAGGCGAATATGGTTTTATGTACAAACTGTGATCTCGTTTACTAAAAATAGTGACCCTTTCATCCTTTTCCATTAGTACATTTCAGACGGAACTATTGTAAGTGTTGTAGAGTTTCGCAGTTGACAGGAAAATCTGTCTTGATGCTTGATCCAATGGCGCAGCACATCAAAACTGTGGAGGACCGACATTTCTGGTACGCCATCCCAGGAGCACTTATCTTCATCTTTACCAACGGGAACTGAAATAAATAAAAATACTGCTGTGAAGAATTGACAGTTGTATTATAGGAAAACAAGGACTAAACAAACAGAAATACGAAATTAGAAACGTACATAAATTAAGTACGGCGATTGTAATAAAAGCTACGCACTGATAAAGGCCGTTGCAGCATGGGAGATACGGTGGATTTTTAGTACATTCAGTATTTTGTAATATAATGCATCAGTACACGCAGAACAATTTTAACGAGATGAAACAAAAAAGCGTAAATGAGTAGGCACTGTTAATCAACCTACTGCTTCAAGGAAAACAAAATTATTCACTGTGTTCCTAGTGTTTGCTTTCATTGTTTAACACGTTCATGTCATCGAATGGTACACTCGCCAATGATGTTTGGTGCATTTTTTTCACTTATCTCCTCCAGGGTTTCGTAACCTACACATTTAAAATATCTTCAAACTTTTCTAACGACTTCTCTACTCTGCATCCTCGTTGTTTGGAGTTACCAAACGTGACTGTTGTGATACAATGGATCAGTTGCTGTGGATCTACGTGCTTCTGGTCTACTGCGCCATGGCTGTTAAAGATTGAGTGTACTGAGATCATTGTGAGAAACTTTGAGACTGAGATATTCTTTGGTATCCGGTTTGTGAGTAGCATTTTTCTGCTCTTTTACTAACACTCACATGTGTATTTATTCAGCTGGTTAATGCAAGAACCACCTTAAAAGTATGTTGAAATTATGTCTCACGTAATGGAGTGTAGATGCTGAAATGTGCAGTGAAATATAAGATTTGATTAGCAGGACATCCTTAAATGAGTTTCATAGTAGAGTTAGATAATTAGCTGCTTCACGACGGATTGTGATTTTGAATCATAAAAACTATTAAGAACTTGAGCGGTTAATTACTTGAAGTATAGTCGGTAGAGAATTTAGTGTGAAATAACCCGGGACTGCATTGAAGTCGGTATCTGTTAGGTGGTTACATGTCCCATCGATGATTTGACCGATTCTTTTATAGAAATGATGTTGACCGAGTCTGTTTACAGAGCATTTGTACATGATTAGTTGACATTAATGAACACATTTTCATTTTATTCAAACTACACATAAAAACCAGGCTTTTTTTTACTTGCTATCAGATTTTAATTAGACGCTGGTAACAAGAGAAAAAAAAAGAAAGAAAACAAAAGCTGGAGCCTACGAACTTAAAACGTGTCGATTCTTTTACAAGTGATCTACGTTTAAATGAAGTACACCATGACAGATACTGGTAAGTAATGTTTTCAAACAATTTGTATTCACGCATATTCAGAAATCGTTATGTATTTACTGGTACATACGTGAGAGTCATTTGCCTTATATCTACTCAGAAAATGGGTGACTTCAAAAACCGTAATTGTCAATGGAGTCTTCTTACATACTGTACGAAGACAAAATTAAATTCATAAAAATAATCTCTAGCGACACGAATAAAAAAAAATTACCAAAACCTTTAACTGAAGCGAACCTTAACAATTGTGCTATAATTTTTTCACGAGTAGAGCATAATTCCGACCGAAAAATTGGAATGATCGATTTGCCGTTGTAAATTAGTTGTTTGCTCTAAGAACTACCACTTTGTCGTAGGAATAGTCTGATTTCATTTAGAATTATATTACCCATGCCGAAAGTGCATTATATTGATCAACACTGATAACTACGATGGCTAGAGTAATTGGCTACTGAGGATACAAACGAGGTGATGCCCAAATTGCGGTGATTGTGCGTGAATTGTCGTCTATGGTCCGGAGCTCGTGGTCGTGCGGTAACGTTCTCGCTTCCCGCACCAGGTTTCCCGGGTTCGAGTCCCGGCGGGGTCAGGGATTTTCTCTGCCTCGTGATGACTGCGTGTTGTGTGATGTCCTTAGGTTAGTTAGGTTTAAGTAGTTCTAAGTTCTAGGGGACTGATGACCATAGATGTTAAGTCCCATAGTGCTCAGAGCCATTTGAACCATTTGTAGTGTATGGATATGGTTTACCAAAACGTTTCAAATGCATTCATCGAATACATGTTCTTCAGTTCGGCACGCATATGTTCCGAATTAAGTTATTTGATGTAATAAGATGACAATGCTGGATTATTTTTACTTTCGTTACCTATGAAAGTTGGCTCGTGCAGTATTATGAATGCTGTTTGAGTTGACAGAATTCAATTTATTACAAGGCATTCCTGATTAATGTCCGCCCTCGGCTTCTTGTTATAGCGGGTAGAACATTCGATTCTGTACCTGGAGGACCGTGATTCAGTCCAGATCAATGAGTGGACTTTTATTTTTTCTGTTGCTTCCAGCCCGTTATCAAATCAATATCGAAGATTTCTTCCGGCGGCAAAAGGCCAGCGCGGCGATGGACTTCCTACCCTACAAGCTTACGATAGAGCCTTTTACTTCTTACCTTTCATGTCTCTCAATGAAAGTGAATCCGATATAGATGATTTAACATTCTGGTAGATGTAAAGAGCTACAGCTTTGATCTTTTCCGAATATATATACACACACACATACACACACTGACGGAAAAATATTGCAACACCATGAAGGACATGAAAGAGTTGGGTGACATAGACGAAAGTTGGTAGGAGTGTTTTTACATCTGAAAGTAGTCTGATTTCGCGCCAGACACACAAGAGTGGCGCTACTAGTGCCACTGTGAGGACGCAAGTACAATTTCATGTAACGGTCGTTAGCGATGGCTACCTTTGATGCTGGGAATGGTGTGTTGGCGTTAATAAAGAAAAGATGCCATTATCAAAACCTCGTTGTGTTTGAAAGAGATCGTGTAATAGGCTTACGAGAAGCTTGATGTTCCTTCTTCGATACGGTAGGAATGTAGCCACTGCACATGATGGCTGGCAGCGGTGGTCAAAGCGATGTAGGGTCACAAGAAGCCCGGGTTCAGGACGCCCAAGTGTCACTAGCGAGAAGAAACACCATTATATTCGGGGTACGGGTCTGGCACATCGTACCGCTTCTACAGCCGCCATCTGGGCATCAATTGGCACCATAGTGAGACAAAAAATTGTTACAAATCCATTGTTACAACAATAGCTCCTAGACGGATGGGCTTTAGCGTTCATTCCATTGACCCCAAACCACCGCCATCTGCGACTTCAGTCGTGTTAAGCGGGTGCCAGTTGAAGGGTGAGGCTGGAGGTCTGTTGTGTTTTCTGCTCAAAGCTAGTTCTGTCTCGATGCTGCATGTTAGCAAGAAGAAGGCCAGCAAGAATTCCTTCTGCGAGCCAGACCCATTGGACGTATTTCTAGACTTACGGTCTGTGGTGTAATTTCGTAAGACAACAGGAGCCCTCTTGTGGTCATCCCACGTATTCCAACCACCATGACTACAAATTTCTACGTCCGTCTGTTGAAGCGACCTGTTGTGCTCCCATTCATTAAAGGCAGTCCTGGGGTGTTTTCAATCCGCCAACATATCCCTGTTGAAGTCCAACATGCTCTACAGAGTATCCACATGATTGCTTGATCAGCTATCCAATCGAGAACATATGGGATATAATGGGACGACAACTCCAGTGTCATCCATAACCTCCATTAATCGTATCTGCATTGACCGCCCAAGTGCATCAGGCATGGAACTCCATCCCACAACGTGACAGCCATGTTTGCATGCTTGCATTTAACACTGTGGCGGTTATACCAATTGTTAATGCACGTTTTCAATAACTTATGTCGCAATTACATACCTGTAATGTTGCAATGTAGATCAGTGTAATATGTGACCTGTAAAATGAAATCCCATTGTACTGTAGCCCAAGCAGCATTTTGCTTTTACTTGGCCACTCTACCAATGATTTTTTGAGTCTAGAAAATGGGTGTTGTTAGAAAAATATCTTCGAACAGGTAGTCGTTTTCCGCTCCGGTTCGCTGGTGGTTTGTATTTATGAAGAATTATTTATTAATTGTGTGAACATATTCTTAAGTTGTTACCAGCATTACAGCGTAAAGTCAAGCGCTGGCACGCCAGTCGGGAACGAAAGAGCAGAGAAAGCTGTGAAGAAGAAAAAAATGTTCAAATGTGTGTGAATTCTTATGGGACTTAACTGCTAAGGTTATCAGTCTCTAAGCTTACACACTACTTAACCTGAATTATCCTTAGGACATACACACATACCCATGCCCGAAGGAGGACTCGAACCTCCGGCGGGACCGGCCACGCCGTCCGTGACTGCAGCGCCTCAGACCGATCGGCTAATCCCCCGCGGCTGTGAAGAAGACGTCAACCAACTGCACGCTGACCGACCCCTCTCCAGGACGACAACGCGACAGCAGTGGCCTCTATGCGAAAAGAACATAAGAGCCTCGCCCGACTAGTCGCGGCCTAGTTCTACAGACGCCTCAAGACTAGAGACCTCTATAGAAGCGTCTACTTTGTTTCTTCACTTGTTTTAGGAATTGTATATACTGAATTGGTCATATTGTCTGTCGCCCTTTGCCTGCGACGCTTCCGTGTTATAGTCGAAGTTAAGTACTGACATTGTTCATTTCGTAGTAAAAATCATTATTACGATTTGCTTGAATTGTTGTCTAGCGATCCAACAAGGCAGGTTTCCTAGACATTCCATATTCGACGGCTAGGCAGGATTCAGCAACCAAAGAATATGAATTTTACAATTGTTCACTTTTGAGGGAAATTTCCACAGTTAAAGTGTATCTTGTCTTCATTACATCTTGTTTTACAACAGTGCTAACTTCGACTACTTCCAATAAACATTGTTAGCTTTATACCAAACTCTCATCAGTGGCAGTTCACGACTAGGCGCAGGCTGGCGCTGAATCACGCTTAAAAATAATTTGGCAGATTCCAAATTCTGTCGAATAAGTTAGCAATACGTAGGACACCATGTTTGCTCTATTCAGTGAAAGCTGTACCTGTCCAGCAACTTCTTCTCCGTTGCTTTGAACCTTAGTTTTTATTCCTTACTTGTGAGTATAGTGAGTTGTTATTAGCGTTTTTAAACACTAATTTATACACGATATTCCATCCCCCATCACTAGTAATGGACGAGAGAGTGCATTACACTACCGTCATGTCTAGTATTTCCTAGCAGATAGCATATTACTTTCCCGTACTTGTTTGGACGTGAAACTGCTGTTGACTAGAAACTATGAAACGCGTATGCGAGCGAAAACGACTCACGGATGCTGAGAATTGTGCCTCGGCACGTGGGAGTCTAGCCAGTGGTTTATGGTTTACAGCGGTAAAATGTGGTCGGCGTGCTGAATCAATGGACGGTCGGTGTGGCAATGTGAATAAAGTCCGGTGAACTAAGTTCCGTGCCAGCTATTTGGACGTCTTACCGGTAGTATAAATGTCATCATAGCTTACTACGTACTCCTTGGTTTCCTTTTATACCTCTGAAGTAAGGCTCCTGCGGAATTCTGAAAAGTGAAATTCTTAATTCTTATTACTAGCCGGCCGCGGTGGTCTAGCGGTTCTGGCGCTGCAGTCCGGAACCGCGGGACTGCTACGGTCGCAGGTTCGAATCCTGCCTCGGGTATGGGTGTTTGTGATGTCCTTAGGTTAGTTAGGTTTAAGTAGTTCTAAGTTCTAGGGGACTTATGACCTAAGATGTTGAGTCCCATAGTGCTCAGAGCCATTTGAACCATCTTATTACTAACTTGTACTTGCAAATAGATTCTTTGAGAGAAGATAACAAGTAAACTACATTGTACGCCACACTTCAGCAACTTTACGTGAGAGACAGAAAGACGTATCATCCCG
Organism: Schistocerca cancellata; assembly: GCF_023864275.1. Taxonomy (NCBI): domain Eukaryota; kingdom Metazoa; phylum Arthropoda; class Insecta; order Orthoptera; family Acrididae; genus Schistocerca; species Schistocerca cancellata. Next base: position 212,844,661 of record NC_064634.1, read on the forward strand.
AAAAATAAAAACAAACAGCTGTTTGGCGTTTCTAAAAACGAACATCCTTAGACCGTGTAACAACGCAACCAGTCCATCTTGCGGACTCTATTCGGCGAGGAAGAGTGCCTATACTTTGCTTAATGTATGTCGCACCTGAGTCCCGTGGAGCTACAGAACTTCAAACAAGGATACTGAAGTCATGTTTCGCCGGTTCTAATAGTCCCACATAGAACTATATGGGGGTATTTAGCAGACCAGTGGCATTGCGGTGCGGTGCCCGAATTTTCGGCATATTAATGTGACCACCTGTTAACAGCCAGAAAAACTACTTTTTGTTGCGTGGACAGGTGCGTGACGTGCAGGAAAAGTGTCAGCGAGGTTCTGGAAGGTGCTGAGAAGAATGTGGGGCCATACCGACCTCAGTCCCATTGCCAGCGGCAGTACGTTGTTCTATATATTTTCGATTAGGTTTAGGTCCAGGGAGATAAGTGGACATGTTCCAAGTTCGTGGTCATTGCTCATTGGTACATTTTTTTTTTTATTTGAGTCGTCAGTCTGCTGATTGGTTTGATGCGGGCCGCCACGAATTCCTCTCCCGTGTCAATCTGTTCAATTCAGAGTGGAACTCGCAACCTGCGTCCTCAGTTATTTGCTGGATGTGTTCCACTCTCGGTCTCCCTCTACAGTTTTTACCCCCTACAGCTCTCTGTAGTACTATGGAAGTCATTTCCTGATGTACGAGTATTAATAGATGTCCTATCATCCTGTCCCTTCTCGTTGTCAGTGTTCTCCACATACTCTTTTCCGTCCATTCTGCGCAGAACCTCCTCATTCCATACCGTATCAGTTCACCTAATTTTCAACATTCGTCTGCAGCACCACATCTCAAATGCTCCCGTTCTGTTCCATTCCAGTTTCCCCGCACACCATACAATCCATGTTTTCGCTACCAAACAATGCTGTACTCCAAAAGAATATCCTAAGAAATTTCTCCCCAAATTAAGGCCTATGCTTGATAATGGTAGAGTTTTGAAGGACATCGTCTTCACGCCATTGACTGTTATCAGTTTTTATTGCACACTATTGAAATTTCACCCTTAGGCCATTTTCAAGTGCTGATAATTGCAAAGGTGTGTAATAAAAACTTATAACAGTCACTGGCGTAAAGATGATGTCCTTCAAAAAGTTTTTCATGACTGTGAATCCCAGCTACAACAAGTGTATAACTAGTTGTCTTGGAAATGAATGCCCGAATGCCCTTTTTGCCAGTGCTAGTCTGCTTTTGATGTCCTCCTTGCCCCGTCCGTCATTGGTTAATTTGCTACCTAGGTGGGAGAATTTATTTACTTCATCTACTTCGTGATCCTTGTACTTCGTGATCACCAGATCTGATGTTAAGTTTCTAGCTGGTCTTATTACTGCTACCTCTCAATTCTTTCTCCTCTCTTCGATTTACTCTCAATCCATATCCTGTACTCATTACACCGCTCAACCCGTTGATCACTACTGATTCGTCCACATTTAGGGGCAGTTTTACATCCCTTGGACAAGAGAATTCCTTGAACCTCAGCCCCTGCTCCGCCCTCTTTGACAAGGCCATTGGCAGGCTTAAGGTGACTTCTTATATCGGAAGTCTTCGACCACTAATGCAGATTAATAACCCGGGACCGAGGCCTACATAGCCAGAAAAAACAAAGTGCATATGAGGATGGACATGGTCCCCAAGAATAGACTTGGGCTGATCTATTGTGTTCTCCAGAATGACGCAGTCACCTAGGGAACGACCTCCGGCCTCAAGACTTTCAGGGTGTTTGCTTTCAGACGTTTCATGCAGAAGAACCCAACGGCCATCTGTCCGATGGAGATTGATTTTTGATTCATCTGAAATGGCCGTCGGCCGAAGTGACCGAGAGGTTCTAGGCGCTTCTGTCCGGGCCCGCGCTGCTCCTACGGTCGCAGGTTCGAATCCTGCCTCGGGCATGGATGTGTGAGATGTCCTTAGGTTCGTTAGGTTTAAGTAGTTCTGAATCTAGAGGACTGATGACCTCAGATGTTAAGTACCATAGTGCTTAGAGCCATTTGAACCATTTTGAAATGGCGGTTTTGATTTCATTAGGATCACTGTTCTTACGCCATGTACGTGAATGCGAGAAATTTAAATTTTTTGTAGGCGCTTCGGACAGCCAGCGTTGACGTCCGAGGAAATATGGCAACTTATTCACAGTCACTTCGAAACATGACACCTCATATCTTCCATTCTGTCACGTAAGCATCTAAATGGCTAATATTTTGTCAAAAAATGTTCAAATGTGTGTGAAATCTTATGGGACTTAACTGCTAAGGTCATCAGTCCCTAAGCTTACTCACTACTTAACCTAAATTATCCTAAGGACAAACACACACACCCATGCACGAGGGAGGACTCGAACCTCCGCCGGGACCAGCCGCACAGTGCATGACTGCAGCGCCCCAGAGTGCTCGGCTAATCCCGCGCGGCAATATTTTGTCCGGTGGCCTCACTTGCACACACGCTTATCATATACTGAGGTGACAAAAGTGATGGGATAAGACTAAAAACGGCCGACCAGTTACAATGGATAAAGTAATCTTTACATAGGTTTCGACAGATTTAAATCTGTCTTCTTCAGAAGGCGGCAGTATTACATTAATATGGAAGGATATATCATCGTCGTTATTACAAATATCTGCATAGATGCATTAGCTCACAAGCTCTGAAGCTCTGCAACATCCATGTACTAATTTTTATTTACATGACAAACCCTATTTTCAGGGCTATATTTTAATTTGGACTAATGTATCTATGCAGATATTTGTAATAACGACGATGATACATCCTTCCATATTAATGTAATACTGCCGCCTTCTGAAGAAGACAGATTTAAATCTGTCGAAACCTAGGTAAAGATTACTTTATCCATTGCAACTGGTCGGCTGTTTTTAGTCTTATTACGTGGAACCGTTGCTGTTGCGCAGCTATGTTTAAAATACTGAAAAGTGATAGGATTCCTTTTAATATCATGTCGGACCTCCTTTTTTACAGGCGTAGTGCAGCTGCTCGAAGTGACATAGACTCCACAAGTCATTTTAAGTCCACTGCAGAAATACTGGGCGATACTGCCTTTATATCCGTCCATACTTACGAAAGTGTTGCCGGTGTAGGATTTGTGAGCGAAGTGACCTCTCGATAAGGAGCTATTAATATCCGACGGGATTTGTCCAACTATCCAGAATGTTCTACAAACCAATCGAGAACGTTTGTGGCTGGGCGACATGGAGCACTGTCATCCATAAAAATTCCATCGTTGTTTGGAAACATGAAGTCCATGAATGGTTGCAATTGGTCTCCAAGTAGCCGACATAACAGTTTGTAGTCAATAACCGGTTCAATTCGGCCAGAGGACCAGTCCATTCCATCTAAACATATCTCACACCATCATGTAGCCACCATCGGCTTGCGCAGCGCCTTGTTGACGGGCCCATGGCTTTTTGGGGTCTGCGCCGTACTCCACCCTTACCACCAGCTCATACCTACCGAAACCGGGGCTCAGCAGGCCTGGTCACGGTTTTCCAGTCGTCTGGGATCCGACCGACATGGTCACGATACCAGGATAGGAGCGGAAGGAGATGTCGTTCTGCTAGCAATGGCATTCGCGTCGTTCGTCTGCTTCCACAGCCCGTTAAAGCCAAATTTCGCCGCACTGTCCCAACGGATAAGTTCGTCGTACACCCCACAATGATTTCTGGCAGCACTGGCAGCTCTACTAAACATCATTGCTCTCAGTCTGTAGTGAAAGGTAACATTTGACATGTGATTTTCCTGGCACACTCCTCACACTGTGGATCGGGAATACTGTATTACCTTACGATATCCGAAACGGAATGTTCCATCCGTCTACCTCCAACAACCATTCCACGTTCAGAGTCTGTCAATTCCCGTCGCGCGGCCATAATCACGTCGGAAAGTAAAACTCGTGCATTTGGACTGGCCTTTCATACCTTGTGTATGCGACACTACCAGCATTTCTAATTATATAGGGCTATTACAAATGATTGAAGCGATTTCATAAATTCACTGTAGCTCCATTCATTGACATATGGTTACGACACACTACAGATACGTAGAAAAACTCATAAAGTTTTGTTCGGCTGAAGCCGCACTTCAGGTTTCTGCCGTCAGAGCGCTCGAGAGCGCAGTGAGACAAAATGGCGACAGGAGCTGAGAAAGCGTTTGTCATGCTTGAAATGCACTCACATCAGTCAGTCATAACAGTGCAACGACACTTCATGACGAAGTTCAACAAAGATCCACCAACTGCTAACTCCATTCGGCGATGGTATGCGCAGTTTAAAGCTTCTGGATGCCTCTGTAAGGGGAAATCAACGGGTCGGCCTGCAGTGAGCGAAGAAACGGTTGAACGCTTGCGGGCAAGTTTCACGCGTAGCCCGCGGAAAATTGGCTCATGCCACAACTGGAGACCGACAGCGCCGACTTCACCTTTCAACAGGATGTTGCTCCACCGCACTTCCATCATGATGTTCGGCATTTCTTACACAGGAGACTGGAAAACCGATGGATCGGTCGTGGTGGAGATCATGATCAGCAGTTCATGTCATGGCCTCCACGCTCTCCCGACTTAACCCCATGCGATTTCTTTCTGTGGGGTTATGTGAAAGATTCAGTGTTTAAACCTCCTCTACCAAGAAACGTGCCAGAACTGCGAGCTCGCATCAACGATGCTTTCGAACTCTGATGGGGACACGCTGCGCTGAGTGTAGGAGGAACTTGATTATCGGCTTGATGTCTGCTGAATCACTAAAGGGGCACATATCGAACATTTGTGAATGCCTAAAAAAACTTTTTGAGTTTTTTATGTGTGTGCAAAGCATTTTGAAAATATCTCAAATAATAAAGTTATTGTAGAGCTGTGAAATCACTTGAATCATTTGTAATAACCCTGTACATATCGCTATCCCATGACTTTCGTCACCTCGGAAGCAACTGGTGTAACTGGAGGTAACAGTGGATCCTTAGGACGTAGTTTTGCAATGCTTTTTATTTCTGATGTTGGATTATCGCTATGTTCTATCTTATAAGACATATGCTATAAAGTAATACCTTAGAATATATTATTTTCTTCTCAGTATCGATTGATGTATTACATGTCACGCAAATTACTCCGCCGACTATGCCGCTTCGCCAAAAGGGCTCGGAATTGTAGGGTGGAACATGGCAGTGTTTGACGTAACTATGAGCGTGAGAAAGAGCGTCTGTAATAGAGTTTCTAACAGTAGAAGATTTCCTCAACACATGGACCACCATCTCGTTCAACACGACAATGCCACAGCATATACGGGCGCTGTGACATCTGCAACAGTTCGACGACTTGCGTCTGCTGCTACTGATCGTCCTTAATACAGTCCCGACTTAGCCAGAACCTATTTTCATAAATTTACAGACCTTAAAGAACGCCTTCGAGGGCTTCACTTTGACAGAGTGAAGCGGTGGAAGCGAAGATGAGGTTGTAGCTCGTTAAAAAATTAAAAATCCTACAGTTACTATTTCAGTAAACTGGTCTCTCGTAGGGAGAAATGTGTTCGTTGACAGGGTGACTAAATAGAGAAATAAATATGTAGCGTGGAGAATGAAGGTGTAGGATGTTAACAAAACCTGTTTTATGTAAATAACTTTAAGAGTTTTCACATTAAAAAAGTTCTTAGGCATTACTTTTCAGTACACGCTCACATTAACTATAGCATAAGAGACCACTGTAAATAGTATTTTTCCTCCACAAACCGAATATCCGACATAAAATGCTATATAGTGTTATTAATGGAAATACTTTTTTTTCATGTCTAATCTGTCAGAAAATCCGTTATCCCGTTTTGGTAGCATGTGAGCCATGTTTGAAAATCATACTTATAGAGCTCTTTGGGGTGCACACGTAGCTCGACGTTGTTCAACAGAAGCTATTATAATATGCTGCAGAATACAACCAATTTTCATAGTCCTTTGCGCAAATATAGTTATGATTGCGCACTACTTTCGTTAGAAATAGTCAATGACATGAAATGATGGTGACGTCACCACAAGAGGTTCCCCCCATATATCCGGAAAACTACTGAAAATGAGCATAAATAGGAATGATTTGAATGAGGCACTTAGAATAGCAAACCATTGTCTTAAAATGAGTACTTCCTCTTTCTTTGCGCGCGCGCGCGCGCGCGTGTGTGTGTGTGTTTGAGAGTAAGAGTTTCCATTTTGTTAGTCGCGTTCCTCCCTCCATTGGTTGGGACATGAGAGTGCAAGCTCTTTACAAGACATGTCACACGTACACATACTCATTTCTCGGTAAGGCTATTGGCCCGTTAAAGAAACCGAGTTACGCCTATTATCTGTCACTTGCGCTACGTCATATCATTGAACGAAAATAACATTATGAAGTTTCTTCCATCATCTTTCGCATGTGCATCCGGGACAGCAACATGTCTACTTCCTTTATTTCGGATTATAGTCGTATAGCCACCTTCAAGATGAGTCGTTGAATGAATTAAACTTACTTAACTTAAAAATGCACTGTGGAGTCAACGGTGGTGCAGTGGATAGCACTGTCCTTTCAATAGCGCCACTCATAGATAAAACTTAATACGTCCAAAATTGAAACATAGCAAACGCTAAGTCAGCAAGTCCACAGCACTTACGGATCATGTAGCTAACTGTTGATATGGACTACATGTGTTGGAATTCTAGGTAGTGAAGACAGATCAATAATTCTTCCGAGAGCGCAGATGGAAAATGAGTAGCTTCCATTTTGTTCAGCCGGCTACACCCGCATCACTTGAACAGATGTCAAGGAACTTGTGGAAATAAATTAGAGTTAATCTGCTTTGCAAATAATTCAGGTTCAGAACCCAGCGAAGTATTGCACTAGTTCACTACTTCAAAACAAGAGGAAGAACTAATGAAGACATACTGATACGTAAAAGGATTCAACGCAGACTGGATGTAGCATGAACTGAATGACAGGTGGTATTCCATTAAACCACTTTTTTTCATGAATCCGATAATCTGTGAGTTCTGCAATTACAAAAGCAACGGTAATACTTTCCTGTTGGTAACGATCGTGATATTGCAATTCGGTCCTAAAATCCAGATGGAACTCGAAGTTCTGTTTCCAGTATTTTTCGGTTGTCGACATCGTCGCTTAGTTGAGGTGTTCCTGGTAATAAATCGCTCATATTTTTCTGGGACAGTGTGTACTTACCTTCTCGCTTGTAGCTAGCAGCATGACGGCCCCGTTAGTAGCTCTTTACAAGACTCATCCCCAAAGTCACAAAGAGAGTGAAAGAGAGAGAGACTGCGAGAGGAAGAATCTAAGAAGCTTTGCCTTGATACCTCACTAGCAACAGTACCAAATACACGATCTGATCAGTCGACATTAATGTGAAGTGCGTCCACCCTTCGCCTTTGAAGCAGTTTGAACTCTCATGGGGAAAGTCTCAGTGAGGTATCTGATTGTCTGTGGTGGAATGAAATCCATTCTTCCTCATGATCCATAAAAGTTTGTGATGATGAACGCTGGTATCTCAGCGTAGTCGATGTTCTAACTCATCCAAAAGGTTTTCGGTAGTCGGGACGCTAGTCAGGTCAGTCTTTGTTATTGTTCACAAACCATTATCTCAAAAGTTCTGGTTTGTGGCAGAGTGCATTTAAGATACAATCATCACCCCCGAACTGTTCCTCTAATTTGCACAAAGCACAGTACTGCAAAAAATGTTCATAATTTTACAGAGACAAGAGCCTAATCACGAATGACGCCTCCACACTGTAACAGGATGACAGATAAAGTTCTCGAGGCATATGCCAACCCAAACCTGTCCATCGGATAGCCATAGGGTAACCGTAAATGATTCCTCCAAATCAGTCATTTCCAGTGGTCCACTATTATCGCTCTTTACAGCACCTCAAACGTAGCTTAGAACTGACTACAAAAACTTGTAACGTTGTAACTCATTCTTTCTAATTCCCTACACACTGCCATCGTGCTAGCTGGACTGTTGGTAGTACTTGTGCTTTCTTCCGCTAATTTCATGCGGTTTTTTACACCCACGCATTTCCACTTTGCAATTGCTTCACCAAAAGAGTTGGACAACTTCAGAAGGGTTTAAATGTCCCTATTTAAGTGGTTACTCAGTTGAGATCCGTAGAGAAATCCACATCCTAATATACTGAACGTTCTTGACCAACCTGCTCTGCTGTTATTGCTTCTTTACACACGTCACAATACCCTCTTGTACACCTACACCGTGTCATTTAATAGTGGATTCTAGATTACATGTGGGTGTCAGTATATTTTTGATCCGAGTGTGAGAAAGGGGAAAACGTCTAACTTTATGACAGTATAACGCAGAACAGTAGACATACCGTTAAACTCGAGTGCAATTCGGTTGGTCAGTTGTCGAAGACGACGAGAATCGAGCGAAAACGACTTGCACCCGGAATCAGAGGGGGGGGGGGGGGGGGGGACAAAAGGACACGATCTGTCGCGTTCTGGCAATACAAGGCCCGCACGCGAATCAGGCGGAATGCGGCCTTAAAGATGACACCGCCGCCGCTTCCCCGCCTCCTGCGCCTCTCCGCTGGTTACGGAGAGGCGTCCTCGCGGCCGCTACCGGCTGATGGCTGACGCCGCCGCCGGTCACGTGGTACGGCCGCTCCCTGGGGGTGGCGCCCCGCGACGGTATATATGCCCGCTCCCTGCTCCCACAGGCAGCACTTTCTGACAGAGGATCTGCTCGCCTTCTACAATGAACACCTTGGTAAGTCCTCTGAGTTTAATTTTCCTCACAGTACAGCCAAATTAGTTTTCAATATTACTAATAGTTCCCAGTTTATATCTGATGTATCCTGTTCTTCTTAACGTATGTTATATGTGTTGTTAATTCCTAGTTCCAGTACCGTCACGTATAAATTGCACCTATTTCTTGCAAATATATCCCCTACACTCTAGGTGTACATATGCTCGGATCTCATCATACCGTGCTGAAAAACTTATATTTTCAACGCCTCTTTGTCATTGCATAGGAATACGAGTACACGCACCCTAGATTTTACATAGATTTCGTTGTTTTGGCTTCCAAGAAAACACGTCACTTCTACCTTGGACTGTTCGTATATTAGTAAGCTTTACTTCTGTACTTGAACATTTAACATTCTTACGACGCTAGTAGAGACGTAAGGACGTTCAGATAGAGGAAGGCTGGTACTTTCTGAGATGTGGACGTGCATTGATTCAAAATGGTTCAAATGGCTCTGAGCACTATGGGACTTAACATCTATGGTCATCAGTCCCCTAGAACTTAGAACTACTTAAACCTAACTAACCTAAGGACAGCACACAACACCCAACCATAACGAGGCAGAGAAAATCCCTGACCTCGCCGGGAATCGAACCCGGGAACCCGGGCGTGGGAAGCGAGAACGCTACCGCACGACCACGAGATGCGGGCGGACGTGCATTGAAATGTTCAAAATAAGTGGTATAGATAGAGTGAAATATAACAAGGAACTGAGGAGAGTGGGTTACAATTACTGTATGTAATCAAAAGGCCGGCCTCAGTGGCCGAGAGGTTCTAGACGCTTCAGTCTGGAGCCGCGCTACCGCTACTGTCGCAGGTTCGAATCCTGCCTCGGGCACGGATGTGTGTGATGTCCTTAGGTTAGTTAGGTTTAAGTAGTTCTAGGGGACTGATGACCTCAGATGTTAAGTCCCGTAGTGCTCACAGCCATTTGAACCTTTTTTTTTGTAATCAAAAAGAAGGAAAAGGAAGTGCATAGAGTGTTTGGAAGGGAATAACAGGCAAGGGAGGAATACATATCATATCCTGGACCATGTGCCGAACGGCAGCAGATTCTGCAGTGTTAATGGGGGAGCGATGGACCGTCAGAATCGGAGACTCAAAGGACCTGCTAGCATAGCAGAAAATGTAATGATTATTATTATCATGGTGAATAAGTGTGTCAGACGCTGTTACGTAAAGCTTGATCCTAAGTAGATGTTTTCTGTGGTGATGCAGCTGCCATTTTCGGGTTAATACTTCAGTGTACTACCTGGCCACCCAGCAATCTTCTAACGACACTTGAGGTGTTAACACTTCTCCAGTTAATCGGTCGACGCGTATTATTTCCAATTTTCTCGGATTTCTGGTGGCCCCGCTGCGCTCGTTTGGGGCGAGCATATTCAGATGTCTTCATTCCTTATGTCTGGCCAGTGAAAGGTAGCTGCGTATTCCTTTCTATTTTTGGCAGCTTGAGAACGAGACTTCGCTGGTAAAGGCACTGAACGGGTTAGGTGCAGGATACTACCAACAGAAGGTCATGTGGTTCAGTGGATAAACACAAAACGAAGCTACAGACACCTACATGAGAGCATACAGGTCAAGATCAAAAGATGTCCTTCTGTCAGTTTTCAGTACATTACAACAACAGCTCGTAACTATCGGCAAGAACATAGATGAAAATACGTTACTTCAGTTTTCGCAGTGCGTATTAAGAGAAATGTAAGGCACATAGAAGTTGCAGGTGGATTCATACTGCAACAGAGATTGTGCATACTCGATAACGTATTTAGTTTCATTTGCATAGAAACATACGCTCTGTTTTTACAGGAGATACAGATCCTTCTCACCTGGCAACTTAATATCACAGCCACTTCATTCGCTTTATCAAAAAAATCGTTTCTACTGCATTTCTCAGCGTTGTATTTCTTGAACAGAATTCCCTGGTCCTGCTAATGCGTTCTTTTTTACTATCTCTGAGTATTATAGTAAGCCGAGGAACAGCAAAGAGAGAATGTGTACTTCTCAAAAAATATCGTTATGTAGTTTCAGAGACATAGTATTAGCAGCATGGAAGCTTATCTACTCCAGCTGCACTGTGCCTCAGAATACATGTCCTCAGTATCTGAATATATCATTTGTTTGTGTATAACTGCACAGTACTTAAACGGTCTATGCGCTTGACTCGAAACCATCGTTAATATACTGGTCTAGGATTCATAACCATGATTTCCTATGTTCGCTATTTATTCTTTTCCAATTGAGTACCGGTACCATTCGTTACCATTGTGCAAAACACATCCTCGATGTTAATGCTTTCTTCTTCACATTGTGCTCACATAGTATATGCCCATTCTCGTGTTATTCAATCACACGATACTTACATGTTTCAGTTATTTTTCTATATGATTATGAGTAGATGAATAAACAAGGCCTTGTAGTCATATACCCTCGTGTAGTCTTATAATGAGCAAGATAGTACCTGCCTCTGCTACAGCATGGAGGAATAGTTAACATGACGAACTGAAACCAGCTAGATAACACTATCCAGTGTTGATTGGGTTGCGTGAGAAAATAGGTATGCTTATCGCACAAACACTATGTGGGTTTTGGTACGCAGGCTTACAGTGGTAACAGCAAAGTTCTGTTACAAACACCGTGAGTGCTCTAGTGTGCGAGCTTACAGTGACAGTAGCAGAGTTCTATTGGAGCAGTTATGGAAGCCGTCTGGTGTATAATTTCCAAACAGAAGACGAGTCTCTTTCTTGCGCTATCGGAAAACCATACGTTCTCGCATTGATACTGCAGACAGAGCTAAATAAATTGGACTCTGGAAACGAACTCAAGGTCAGAGATAAAACAGCATTTAGGAAATTCTCTTGCTTACTACAATTATGTCATTGTTACCTGACCAACGCAACGCGTATATCTACTAGGTATCTCGAGACTAGTTAGCGAGTGTCGTAGAATTCCCTGTCTACTGTAAATCGGGTCGTGGCGTCAGGTTTTCTGCGTTCTTTTATGCCGATACTATAGTTTTCCATTTCTACCTAAAACAGAACAAATTAGTTAAAATAACAAAAGATTCAGGCATGCTTGATTAATTGCGGTGGGAATCTAAAGATAAATTACCGATCACACAGTAATAGGGAAAGTGGGCTGTACATGCAGATGAACAAACTCCCGAGAAGCCGAGGGAAATGAGTACATGGGTCGTCTCACATTATTCCGGACAGCTTCTTTCTCAAAAGTTCATGAATTATTTCCAGTTTTGAAATAAATGTTTGGGTTGAAACTTCCTGAGGGATTTAAACTGTGTGCTAGATTCGACTGTCGCGAAAAATACTCTTCTCTGCCCAGGTACCCAGTCACGAACTAACAGCTTCGGTTTCGCCAGCATATGACTTGTACTTGTCAAACTTAACAAATTCTCTCCATTCAGAGTGTAAAAATCGGTCTGGAGATCAGGGCTGAACGTCTCTATAATCGGTCTGGAGATTAGGGCTGAACGTCTCTATAACAAGTTCTAAAGCTGAACTTTCACTAGATATTCTGAAACTAGAACGAGAGCCATTGAAGAGATCGTTGAATTATGTTGGGAGGCAGTTTTCCACCACTCATTGTCCTCATGATACTGACTGAGCTATTCAGCATTGATCAGCAATCTATTTATCAGGCTTTCTGCCGAAAGTATCTACTATTAGGCTGTCAATTGGATCCAGAATCGGTGGTTTGGAGTTTCGAGAAGTAACTATATCAAACACATTGTTATTGAGAAGCTGTAAATTAAGGTTGAAGTATTCCGAACTCGGCAACAAGAAGATTTCTAGTAGGGGGTCCTGAATGCTCAACATTGTTCTTCGATTCTATTCAAATAGCTAACTTCACCAGCCGAAAAATATTCCACAACGCCGAAAATCAGTTCCAGTATACCCGCCTAAAGGTGAACATAAACCATAATTTTGTCATCGCTTCGTTAGAGCTTGGTATTCAACGTAATTCCGGTAAGTAGGACTTTTAGAGATGGTGCGAACAGGGTAGCCAGATAACAACGAATACACTACAGACAGTCCTCCTATTTTAACAGGGGGAGTGGGGGAGGGAGGGGCTATGTCGGCCGGTGCGGCCGTGCGGTTCTAGGCGCTACAGTCTGGAACCACGAGACCGCTACGGTCACAGGTTCGAATCCTGCCTCGGGCATGGATGTGTGTGATGTAAGTAGGTAAGTTAGATTTAAATAGTTCTAAGTTCTAGGGGACTCATTACCTCAGAAGTTAAGTCCCGTAGTGCTCAGAGCCATCTGAACCATTTTGGAGGGGCTTTCTTACGGTGTAGCCTTCTAAAGTAGTGTCACGCTGACGGTCCAGTTTCCAACGCCAGATCAAGATCATTAGAAATGGCGCAAGTGCACCTCGAAAGTCCACTGAGTACAATTACAGATAGCAATCCCAACGTATTTTCAAAATTTTCTTTTCCATGACCAATACAAAAAATATAAAATACAAATTTCATCATTTGGTTTTGACTTTTATTAACAGCATACTCTGTAAAGAGGTACTCGTTCGTAAGTAGAGTCCAGAACCCGAAAATATGTTATAGCACTGCCTTAGGGATAGGATTGTATTTCCAGTAGTGTCTATGACAATTTTTGTACGAAGTTCCACGTACGAGGGACAGAGAGAGACTTTATGATCACCACAGTTCTTCTTAAATTTTCGGATAAGTTTAGACATTTAGCTGACAAAAATCAAAACAATTACAGAATCCATTAAATAATACATAAATATATTTCTTTTTAATTTTAAAATGTAAAGTGCATGACTAGATTACACTATTTACAAAAGGCTGGTATAAAGTAAGATCCTCCCCTTACTATTGTGTCAAGCTAGGCTCTTATGTGTGTATATTTGTCCTCATGTGCCGTGTTTCAAACGTTATTTCTCAATACGAATCAAAAAAATATTTCCCACTGCTCCTGTGCTAGCCGCTGCCCATAGACTATACGCGACGCAAATGTCACTACGAGTCAGTTGTGCATTGTAACGTGGTCAAGAGACGAACACCACTCGTCATTAGATAAACATGTTCATGAATGTAAGTACATTAGCATCAAAACAGACTAATTCGTTAAGCTTCGACTGACGTAAATATCCCCTATCCTCTCAGCACTAGAATACTGGCAGTTCCTGAATAATTTCGGACGGGTACATAGAATCAGTCGCTGCTGTGTAGTTCATTCACAAGCTGCGACATTGTGGCCAATAAAACATTGACCCGTATATACAATAAGTTTCCTTTAATTTATGTCTGTGGTCGCAAACTTTTTGTTAACAGATTACCGGATTCGGTCTATAATGACCATCATCAGAACATGTTTTATAAAAACAAAACAAAGTCCTAATGTACAGCAGTCATAGAGGCATCGTCATATGTTAAATGCAAATTTTTATAAAACAGATTTGATGATGGACATTATAGACCGAAACCGCTAATCTGTTAACAAATGTTTGTGACCATAACCGTAAATTAAACGAAACTTAATGTAGTTCATTACTGCCGGTACTGTACCTGTAACTACCGAAATGCATCTTTTCTCCACGATACAGTTACATTAACTTTAAAGGCTAAGTTTTCTCCTCTATTTCTAGCTTCACAATGGGGACGTCAGCCCTATAAAGTAAATTTCACTTGCATTTCGCCGAAGGGCAAAGTTATCCCTTGGCACTGATGCTCCACGTGAACGAAGACAATAATATGGTTGAAATGGCTCTGAGCACTATGGGACTTAACTGCTGAGGCCATCAGTCCCCTAGAACTTAGAACTACTTAAACCTAACTAACCTAAGGACATCACACACATCCATGCCCGAGGCAGGATTCGAACCTGCGACCGTAGCGGTCTCGCGGTTCCAGACTGAAGCGCGTACAACGGCTCGGCCACTACGGCCGGCAAGACAATAATAAACACTGTTTCTCTGACAGAAGGGCAATGTTTTTTTAAGCGAATAAAGCAGAACACAGAGAGCCGCAGGGCGAAAAGGAGCATGTGTGCATTGTTCTGGCGTTTCCAAGGCACAGCCTATAGGTCTTGTTCTGAGCTGTACAGTACACCTCGAAAGCCAGGTGTTGCGTGCTGTACACAATGACGTACGGAGAAAGTCGTCACAATGGGAAGCTGTTGGAGAAGACCCTCGCGACTAGGTACGCACTGTATCCGTGCCCCTCCGCAGGTACTGGTGGCTCTAACGGCGCTGTGCGGTGCGGCGGTGGCGCGGCCGCAGGTGCCCGTCTTCGACCCGTTCCCCAAGTACAACCCAATCGACGTGCGGATCCCGCGGCCGTCTGCCACGCCGGTGCGTCCGTCGCCGCCGGCGAGCCGCGCTCCGCCCCCACCGCCCCCACCGCGCCCCGTCGTGCCATCGCAGCCGCTGCCGGCCCCCGCACCACAGCCCGCCATCGTGCCAGCGCGCACCATCCCGCAGGCCTCCTCAGAGGGCCACTGGATCATCATCAAGCAGGCCAAGGACCAGGCCAACGATGGATCCTACCGGTGGAAGTAAGTATACATACGTCCTCGGTGCTTCTTCAAATTATGCGCTGACTAATAGAGGTACAACCGAAAAGACCCAGTAGAGGACACTGAAACAAGCAAATTATCTTAAGAAACTTAGGTCTTGAAACCAACTGTCTCCCAGAGACTACTTACCAGCATTCTTGCTGTTATATTGCTGTCTGGATGATGTTGCGCATGGTGGAATGATGCTTATGCACCTGCGGACTTTCAGCTGGCTGTCAACACGTATAGGCATCGGTGATTAAATGTGCTGAGGCCTGCCTGAACAGTGGCCGTGTGGAACTCCTGTAGCAGTGTATTTATCTTCAAGTGCATATCTGTAGTTTGGATCCCGGGGGGACTATAAGCAAAGCACTCAGTCGTATTCGTTGTGTTGGGGAAAACATTGTTTTAAAGACCTGTTTTTATTAGAAACGATAGGCATTGTTGCACTGCACTGTTATTTCACACCCGAGAATGGCAACAATGGGCCGAAATCGCGATAATGGAGAATATATGCAATTATTTATCCCGCCCGATTGGCCGTGCGGCCTAACGCACGGATTTCCGGGCGGGAAGGCGCCCCTGGTCCCCGGCACGAATCCGCCCGCCTGATTTGTGTCGAGGTCCGGTGAACCGGCCAGTCTGTGGATGGTTCTTTGGTGGTTTTCCATCTGCCTCGGCGCATGCAGGCTGGTTCCCCTTATTCCGCCTCAGTTACACTATGTCTGCGATTGCTGCGGAAACAAGTTCTCCACGTACGCGTACACCACCATTACTTTACCACGCAAACACAGGAGGGTTACACTCGTCTTGTGTGTGACGTTCCCTGGGGGGGGGGGGGAGGGTCCACCGGGGGCCGAACCACACAATAACCCTGGGTTCGGTGTGGGGCGGCGGAAGGTTGAAGCGGACTGCGGTAGTCGTCGTGGGGTTGTGGACCACAGCGACTGCGGCGGGGACGGAGCCTATCCGTCGTTTCTAGGTCCCCGGTTAATATACAATGCAATACAAATGCAATTATTTAATGACAATCCAGGGGGAAAAATACACTCTCTCCAAGAGCCTAAAGTAACAACCGTGTTGATAGGGCAGCATAACAAACGTTCATGGTGTGAAGAACACTGAGACACTCCATCGATCCTCGACTAGCTCGTTAAGGCACTCGATATTAATCTCGTAGAAAATACCTGTTGGTATTTGGAACAGATTGGAATAGTTGAAGCAATATCTCAAAAATTCAGTACGTCTACGCGATGCACTTGTAGCTGAAGAAACTTGTTACCTGTCGGTCTTTGTAAAATAATTTATTACGTTACTATCAGTTAAAAATATGTAATATTCGTTCTGCCGCGTTGGCCACAAAGTTGCAACTTCAGATGATCTTGAAAGTGTATAACCGTAAATTTTATATTTTTGACGATGTTTTTTTTATTATCCATTATTCACATTTGAAGTTGGCACCTTGGAGCCGCCACCGTTGTGTGAATATTATTTATTTTAAATTATAGTGACGTTTTGAAACTCGCATACATCCATTTGGCAGTATGTCAGGTTTGAAAAGACTCTCTTCGTTGCCCGAGTTCTTCGAATATCAAATTGGCAGGATGTCAGGTTTGAAAAGACTCTCTTCGTTGCCCGAGTGTTTCGAATATCAAGGATTCAGGCACTGCTACGTGATACTAGTGCGCTGTCTTAGACGGTGACAAATTACACTACTGGCCATTAAAATTGTTACACCAATAAGAAATGCAGATAGTAAACGGCTTTTCATTGGACAAATGTACTATACTAGACCTGGCATGTGATTACATTTTCACGCAATTTGAGTCCATAGATCTTGAGAAATCAGTATCCAGGACAATCACCTCTGGCCGTAATAACGGCCTTGAAAGGCCTGGGCATTGAGACAAACAGCGCTTGGATGTCGTGTACAGGTACAGCTGCCCATGCAGCTTCAACACGATACCACAGTTCATCCAGAGTAGTGACTGGCGTATTGTGACGAGCCAGTTGATCGGCCACCATTGACCAGAGGTTTTCTGTTGGTGAGAGATCTGGAGAATGTGCTGGCAGGGCAGCAGTCGAACATTTTCTGTATCCAGAAAGGCCCGTACAGGTCCTGCAACATGCTGTCGTGCATTATCCTGCTGAAATGTAGGGTTTCGCAGGAATCGAATGAAGGGAAGAGCCACGGGTCGTAACACATCTGAAATGTAACGCCACTGTTCAAAGTGCCGACAATGCGAACAAGAGGTGACCGAGACGTGTAATCAGTGGCACCCCATAGCATGACGTCCGGTGATACGCCAGTATGGCGATGACGAATACACGCTTCCAATGTGCGTTCACCGCGATGTCGCCAAACACGGATGCGACCATCATGATGCTGTAAACAGAACCTGGATTAATCCGAAAGAATGGCGTTTTGCCATTCGTGCACCCAGGTTCGTCTTTGAGTACACCTTCGCAGGCGCTCCTGTTTGTGATGCGGCGTTAAGGGTAACCGCCGCCATGCTCTCAGAGCTGCTGCAAACGTCGTCGAACTGTTCGTGCTGATGGTTGTTGTCTTGCAAAACGTCACCATCTGTTGACTCAAGGATCGAGACGTTACATCCATGCGGATAAGATGCCTGTCATCTCGACTGCTAGTGATACGAGGCCGTTAGGATCTAGCACGGCGTTCCGTATTACCCTCCTGAACCCACCGATTCCGTATTCTGCTAACAGTCATTGGATCTCGGCCAACGCGAGCAACAGTGTCGCGATACGATAAACCGCAATCGCCATAGGCTACGATCCGACCTTGATCAAAGTCGGAAACGTGATGGTACGCATTTCTCCTCCTTACACGAGGCATCACTACAACGTTTCACGAGGCAACGCCGGTCAACTGCTGTTTGTGTATGGGAAATCGGCTGGAAACCTTCCTCATGTCAGCACATTGTAGGTGTCGCCATCGGCGCCAGCCTTGTGTGAATGCTCTCAAAAGCAGATCATTTGCATATCACAGCATCTTCTTCCTTCGAGTCTGTAGCATGTCATCTTCGTGATGTAACAATTTTAATGGCCAGTAGTGTACTTTCCCGGTGAGCTTATTGCGATACGAGTTGGTGTACCTGTTTCTCACTGTGCCCTGTCCGCAGCTACGAGACGGAGAACGGCATCGCGGCTGAGGAGACGGGCGCCCTGAAGGCGATCGCGCCCAACGAGGACGGCACGGCGGCGCAGGGCTTCTACTCTTACACGGCGCCCGACGGCACGCCCATCCGAGTCACCTACACCGCCGACGAGAACGGCTTCCAGGCGCAGGGCGACCACTTCCCCGTGGCGCCGCCCATCCCGGAGGCGATCCAGCGGGCGCTCGCCTGGAACGCCGCCCACCCGGAGGAGGAGGTCGAGACTCCAGCCAGGAGGGCCTGAGCTTCCTCTCCACCTCACGGATACACTGCCGGACGTCCACCACCGGACCGTCTTCGACCAACGGAACCTTCTTCGAACCTCAGACACTTCTACTACCCTAGCAACTTCTCTTCGTTTCCCTACAAGACGCATCGCCATGCGTCGTTGTCCTTCTAGCGTCCTAACAACGCAGTAACTGTGCGACTTTGCAGCCCCCGTCTCGTGAGTGTGCGGTGCGCGTCTCATTCTCAACCTCCGCGCGTCTCTTCTTCGTGAGTTCAGTTCCTCACTCTTATGCTGAACGATATTTAAGATCTTATATAATTATGTGTATCATAGCATGGCAATAAAGATTATATTAAGGCCAGTAAAAACTGTGTTTGTTTCTTTCCTTCATTTTTGACATTATAACCTACACTGCTAAAAATTTCTTGAAATTTGGAACTTCCATATCCTTTAAAGAATAAAGTCTTTTCTTTCCTTTTCTTTTTTTGTTGCAGGGAAGAAACAAATTAACCCTTTCACTAAATTTTTTTTCACAGTTAAAGATGTTAATGGCTGGATCTTTAATCACTGTCATAGTAAGAACTCATACAAAAAAATATTTGGAGCTGTTTCGTTTTCTGTTGTCATGGAATGTGCGGCTGGCCCCGGCTGAGGTTCGAGTCCTCCCTCGGGCATGGGTGTGTGTGTTTGTCCTTAGGATAATTTAGGTTAAGCAGTGTGTAAGCTTAGGGACTGATGACCTTAGCAGTTAAGTCCCATAAGATTTCAAACATATTTGAACATTTTTCTGTTTCGTTTTATAATGCGGAAAGGGGTGATACGTACAGGATTTTCCATAATATCTTCCGGGGCTTCAGACGACTACAGCATAAAATACGATACACTTTAAAAACCGACACACACCATCGCATACAGCATCCGATCAGGTCTGTAACTAACGTAGGTGCTCAACATGGGTGCCATTTGTAACGCAGCAAACGTCAATACGTACGTGTGATTCACAGACACAAATTTTCCAGGAAGGAATCAGTTTGTTGGGTTGCCTATTTGCAGAGGCGAATTAATCCGATACAGTAATACGTGGCAAAGGGGCAATAGAAGACAGCACGACCTATAGGCGCAATCTGTAACTACAGAATCCTGCGACCTATTAGCAGGCTTCCCTTTACCTGTGGGACATTGATACATAGCAATAACATGCAGGAAATTTCCACAGGCCATCTGATAACTTATCCTGAGAAACACACGTCCAAATGGTAGTGGAAAGGTTAAACAATAAGCACAGCTGTTAAACGAGCCACAATAGAAAAGATCTACGGCAACTGTCGCAGTAAAATAGTCTCAACGTTCTATCCGACCGGAAGCCCTAGTCACACAACATTTACGTAGGAATAAATAGCTTCAGGCTGTGATAAAACTCAAACTTCAGTTCATTTTATGTACCTCCGCGATTCCACTTTATTTTTATATGTGTTCGACACAATCATATGAGCAGCTTACAGCGGCGTAACCGGTTTCGACCATTAAGTGCTCATCCTCAGACTAAAGGTACATGCTGCATGCACATTCCTTTGCGTTGTCAACGATACTCAAGCCAGCATGTGCCTTTAGTCTGAAGCTGATAAGAGACTGGTCGAATCATTTACGTCATAGTGAAATGCGTATGTGACTGTAGAAAAAATATAAAACCAAAAAAACGTATGTCACTTACTTCATTTCCAGGACAATGTATCATTTTTCCAAATGGTTTCATTGTTCCTAAATTTCTGTGCACCCTTGTTTCCGTTTTATCTACAACAGAGTTGGGCTACGCCAACTGCAACTAGACGTAACTGTAACGAATGCATTCAAGGCTTAATGAATCGCATATTGTAATGCTCAGAAAAAGTAATTTGTGGATCTGTTTCAACGATCGAAAAGTTACTATCTCCGCCTCCGCTGCAGTGCTCTTTGAACAAGCTTTTCAGGCCAGTGACTGGCACTCAACATACAACAGCAAAAGGAATCTTCCTTAGCTTTCGACAAGTTGAAACCGATAGTAGTTATATAAAACTACTGCACAGTGAACTGTATTTTATTAAAGTTCGAAGCAATTTCATGCTGCTGGCACATCAGAAAAAAGTACGTGCGTTTTTCGGCTTGAGGTTAACCGAAGAAGTTGTGCAAGGAAGGTCACTAAATTAGAGACTAAAACGTGAGGAGTTGTGCCAAACAACTTTCCACTCAGTGGGAGATTTTTAACGAATCGTAAAATACCTTCACGCCACTCGCCAAATAAGTTTCTATGACGGGTACTAATTTTATAGCACAGTGTCACAGCTGATTGCTGATAAATGCTAGTGAGAGTGTAAAGTAACGACCCAACACCACATGGGCCTTATATTTACACTAAAATACGATTCACTGTGGTCTCACAACTGGACCTCACAAACTGACTTTTTCGTCAGTTTCATCGTTTTTATTTGTATTTTCGAAATCGAGTCGTTACACTACAATTTAATAAACCAAGGCGTCATTGTAATAAACCAGAGTTGAGCTCATTTACGCAAACAGTACTGATGAAAGGCATGTTTCTTGTTTCTAAGCAGACATGGTTATTCTAGTACAGTATTATCCTGCGTTACTGTACGCTATCAAGATTCAACCGAAGAGTCACTTACGACTTAATTAGTCTGAAAATAGAACATGTACTAGTGTCTGTTACTAGAGGCATTACCATCACAACCAGAAAAAAGAAAACGCTAACGTATCAAAGAACTGCTACATAAAAGTACATTTGCTCTTCACTTAAATTTCTTGGGTCGCAGCTCTCTCCTCCAAATCAATAGCTCAGATTAATTAATATCAAGAATTAGAACGATATTATTACAGGCCTTAAGTCGCTCATTCTGGCTCAGAAAGGTGTCTATTATTCAGGAACATACTTGCTCAGTATATGCCAGCAACCATGAATAGTTTAATTACAAACAGAGTGTAGTTTACAATACTAAAAGATTTTGTAATGAACAAAGCCTTGTACTCCATCGATGAGTTTATAAACATCATCATACGGTGTACATATTGTTAACGGTACTTTATAACAATGTAATACCTTACTAAGGTTCGTATCTTCAGTATAGTGGTGCGATCTTTGCTTGTAAGCATTAGAGATTGCTCTTCCTTTTGACGATGCTTGGTTACAATCGGTTGCAGATTGCTTTATAATATATACACAGGTCTCCAATGTTGAATCATTTCGCATAAGATCTACGGAAGGAACTACAGCACATTAGACGTCTTATACGGTAATATCTTCGCTGGCAAGTTGTTTGATGTATAAATGTGACATTTTGGAAAGGCCGCTGTTTTCTCTCTCTCTCTCTCTCTCTCTCTCTCTCTCTCTCTCTCTCCTTCTATCTTCTGGGGAAGATAGCAAGAGAGAGTAGCCGTTGCGAAACGTCGAGTTCACACTGTGATCTTATGTGGCAGGGAATACGTACTCTATTTTTTCTCTCTATATTTGCATGGAACGGGCAGTGTATTTTATCTAAATAGATTCGTGTGTGGGTAGGGGGAGTTTAGAGAAGGTGTAAGATCGCAGCAGTTTTTTGCATAGTTGCGAGAGTTCACAGCCATGAAGAGGAGAAAAAAAAATTAAAGGCAAAGTAATAGGGAAGAAAGAGTACGAGTATATATCTATTCAGAGAGATAGGTCTCTTCATTAAGAGTTTATTCCGAAACTTGCTGCGATGCAGGTATGCTCGAAGAGCAGTACGGTATGGTTACCAGTGCTATCGCACGTGGGAAAGGGAAATCCCCAGTCAAGAACTACCTTGTGTCACTTCGCCATACCACGAGCTCAGGGCCTTGGACGGCTTCCAATGAAGAGCTCATTCCCATGTGGACACTAGAACTGTGTCAGAAACTCGTCTCATACGTTTTTAGTGCCTGACATTTTCCACGGCTGTTGCCATTTGGAGACGTTTGGCTCTGCTGTTCTCCTTGAGGCGAGACCAGGGTTACGGGGGTCGCCGCCTGTCTGTTTTGATAGCTGCTGTTTGTCTGCCTGAGTGTGTCGACTGTCAGTTCATAACACTAATACGTATGAGCTTCGTTTCCGCGTAGCAGGCGCGCTCGGGTATAACTACTCACAACGCATAGAATAATTCTACAATTTCTGTAATTTTTCTGAGAATCTTTATCATTCATGGAAGTTTTCTTGATTGACATATTTATAAAATTCATTTGTTATGCTGGCAATGATATATTTAATGTGGGATGCGACCATATCTGTGGAACCAATCTGAGGCACACTGGATGTAGATGGAAAAATCAATCAACAGGTAACCGCGTTTAAATACCTAAGTACTGAGTTGCCTAGCACTGGAAATATAGAAAAGTAGGTTAGAGAACATGTAGCAAAGGCAAACAGAGTGGTTTGGTGTTTTAATGATGGAAAAAAATTTGGACAAAACAAAAAAACTCAAAGTCCTGATGTGATATATTGATAACAAGACGACTCTTAAAAAAAAGTGTCGTGACCATCTCTCCATTGGCAAACGATTCCGGAACAGTCTCCCATTCGGATCTCAGGGAGGGGACTGCCAAGTGTGGGGGAGGGGGGGGGGGTGACCATGAGAAAAAGACTGGATAATCAACGAAACGATAACGTTATTCGAGTCGGGGCGTGGAATGTCAGAAGTTTGAATGTGATACGGAAGCTACAAATCTGAAAAGTGTAACGCAAAAGCTCAATCTAGATATAGTACAGGCAGTGAAGTGAAACACAGAGAAAACAGGGATTTCTGGCAAAGTGAGTATAGGGCAGCCGTGAGTAGTGGCCGCGCGGTTTGAGGCGCGATGTCTCCGATTGCGCGGCCCCTCCCGCCCGAGATTCGGGTCCTCCCTCGGATACGGGTGTGCGTGTTGTCCTTAGCGTAAGTTAGTTTAAGTAGCGCTTAAGTCTAAGGCTGGATGACCACAGCAGTTTGGTCCCTTAGGAATTTACGCGCATTTGAACATTTTGATTATATTGTAATATCAACAACAGCAGATAATGGTATAACGAGAGGAGGATTCGTTATCAATCGGAAGGTAGAGCAACGAGCGTGTTACTGTGAACAATTCAGTGATATGAAGAGGTTGGCACAGAAGAGAAATTCGCGGTGGGCCGCATCAAACCAGTCGGAAGACTGATGAAAAAAAACCTTTGGACATCATGGAAAGTATATGGGGTATTGCAGGGAAGACGATGTGAGTTAGGAAGGATGGAAGGTTCTAAAGATGGTAAAAAATAAATCACCAACTGGGAAAAGAAAAATGGAGTGACAACCTGTAGATAGAAAGAGGCTTATTGAAGGATATAGACTGCGAAGAAGGGAGAAAGAAGCAGAACTACAAGAGAAACGTTGATGGTGCTGTGATGATAACTTGGTATGTGAGCATGACAACAACGTCTTTGGCTCTAGTACTGTAATTATGAGAGACGAGTGTGAATCAAGGTCTCAGTCTTTGTAAACCTGAACTGCAAAGTAAAACGTAACAAAATTCCTATAACACACACAAGACAACGAAAATCGTGATGTCAGATCTGAAACGTACAGTAAAACCTGCGAATGCAGAGGAAGGATATAATACGATAGATCGATGGGACTGATTGGTAACTGAAGTAGAAGGTATGAACCAACCACTCTGCTACACATGAGCCGGCCAAAAACTTAAGTCATAATCCAGACACTCTAGAAAATTTTCAAGCTTTACCATGCACGGAAGCTGCTTCCGTGGCTGGATCAGAGGACACGTCAGTGCAACAATCTGAAAACATTACTGAGAACAAGGACCAGATCAAGATCAAAGCCTTTTCTACGTAAAAAAATTTTAAGAGGACAGAGAAAGAGGGAGGGAGATAATGGCTTCTGAAGAACAAATGGATGAATTTGAAAGGTCTCGAACCGAAGATCTCCAAGAAAAGACTCGTACTGAGAGGGTCAAGCAGACTGCTTCCGCTTCCAAGAGAGAGATTAATGCAGCAAAGGTGGAATTTAATACTCCCTACTTCCCAGGATAACCGGATCCAGAAAAAAGCCGAGACGGGAAACAAGGAAACATACTTCTGCTTTTAGGATCCAGGCAATCCAGCAACGAAACACTCTAGTTCGTATCACCTGACGACAGGAGGAGCTAGTTTAGACAGCTCTCTTGAAAAATATTAGGGAGGACACATACCACGGCCCGAAATTCAGTATGGTCCGTCTGGACGTAGGTACTCCAGTCTTTGTGAGTTGATGGAAACAGAAGATTGGCTGAAGGAGATGACGCCCAAGATATCTCTGTGAGAGGAGACGAAATTGCTGGTCAAAGCAGCAAGAAATTTCAAGACCGCGAAGATATCAAACTGGATACCTAAACTATTTAACGATGTTCCTTCTTAGTCGAGCGGTCTAAGGGGGTTCAGTCCTAGATTGTGCGGCTGGTCCCGGCGGAGGTTCGAGTCCCCCCTCGGGCATGGGTGTGTGTGTGTTGGTCATTAGGATAATTTAGGTTAAGTAGTGTGTAAGCTTAGGGACTGATGACCTTAGCAGTTAAGTCCCATAAGATTTCACACACATTTGAACATTTTTGATCCTTCGACTTTCTCTCCTGTGCCAGTCTGTTCATCTCACAGAAACACTTGTAACCAACGATCGCAATTGTTTATTCGATGATCTCTGTCCTCCCCTTTGGTTTATACCCCTCGTAGCTCTTTCAAGTACCATGTAAGTTATTCCTTGATTTCTTAATGCATCATCCGCCACTTCTGGCGATGTTTTACATATGTTCCACTCTCTTTCAGTTCTACTCAGAACCTCTTCACTTCTTATCAGTCCACGTAATGTTGAACGTGCTTCTACAGCACCACGTTTCAAACGCCTCGTTTCCGGTATCCCCGCAGTCAGTGATTAACTATCATACAATGCTGTGCCCATACACACATTTTCAGAAAATTACTTATCATAATAAGAGCGATTTTTGATACTAGCAGCCTTCTCTTGATCACGAATCTCGTCTCTGAGTGTGCTAGTCCGGTTTTTATATCCTCCTTGCTTCGTACGTCGTATGTTATTTTGGTGACGAAGTAGCAGGATTCCTTCACATCGCGGCATCGTGGTCCCCCAGTCTCACGTTACCTTTATGGATAATATCATCTCTATTACTCCTAGTTACTTTCGTCTATATTCGGTGCATTCTAAATTCCCAGTGAGCGCTTGTTTGTTCATTCCATTTAAGAGGCCCTGTGATTCTTCCTTACTTCCACTTCGAGCGAAACTCATCATTGGTATCCTTGGGGAAGGACTAAATTTCTTTTTATACCCTACGTCATCCGAGAATTTCGTTCTTGATCTTGATTTCATATTTTTACTCTTGGTGCTTCCCCGGTGTCTTATCTTTTCTGAAGTCTTGCTTCCGTTCGCAAGCACACCGGAACAACCTCTCTTGTGCCTTTACCCTTCCTAAAGCCAAAGTCATAGTCATCTAAAGGACTTCAGTTTTCATTCGATTCTTGTATGAATTATTCTTGTCGCTAACTTGGATGATTGTAGTGTTTAGCTGCTTTCGGGATTGTTCTGGCACTTTATTACCCTTGCTGTATTCGTCATACTGTGGAGGACACTTTTCCGAAAGTCTGATGGCATGTCTCCAGGTTCAATGATGCTACAAGTCATCTTGAATAGCTGCTGGGCTCCACTTTCCCTAATGATCTTAGAAATTCTAAAGGATGGTAGTCTATAATCTTAATCACACTGTGCTACACAGCTGATTCATGCTAATAAGATCCACCGCAACTGCATTAAGGTACATTTGCTATGTCACGGACGGTTATTTCAGTAGACATCATCGGATGACACTGCCAACAGTTTTCGTAACGAATTCTCACTGAATTGTTCCGATATCATGATTCATTTGTTACGTAGGCTGTTGACAGTGTCAAATGATGACGGAATGAACCAACCATGACACGAAGTTTACCGATTACAAATTTTTCAGCGTTTTGTTCGAGGAAGATTTTCATTTCGCGACTTCTAATGCAGAGATTCTATTCCTGAGGAATAGAACATTAATACAGCTGTGCATGCTCTTATTAATATCAGAACGTAGTCTATTCCTTCCACCTAATTTGATCACAGATGTTCCAAAACTGCTGTAAAACTGTACCCCGTACGTCTTCAACTCTCACTTCTTCACCTTCCCGAAGCCCTTCATTGCTCTCTTTCCAGCTATCCTCTAAGTCAGTCAGTTACAGATTTTTCAAATATACAGAATGGAGTGGAGCGGTGATGTTCAATGTCTAGAAGACAACAGAATCACTAAAACTGCTTTCCAGTACTCTTCCAGAAGAGAATAAAATATTGGCAGCCGTTTAAATGAGGACGTGAACAATTATGAGGCAAAATAGGTCACAGTTCACGAGTCGGAAAATAAGTGTCAATTCTTAGTAAAGCTAATGCGGAACCGCAAACGTAAGCATTCCATCACTCTCCGCAAGTATTCCGAAGTCGAAAAGATGGTTCGCGCGGTATGAAAAGAGTGATCGCAGTTCAGTAACACAGACTGTATTTCTTAATAGCCAACGCTGCTTGTAGCGTTTACAAAATATGTTAGTAGTCTGTCAGGGATGCAAGGCTCCCGCACTCAGATGGAATTTATATGGACTTGTTTACTATTTCTGGAGAAATCTTATTAACTTGAGACGTCGTGGTTTTCTCAGTCGTAAACAGAATGCTGTGGACGTTAATCGCTTTTTATTACGTATTCGCATCATGAGAATGGATACGTGTTAAGTGGGACTGGGGGAAGTGTCACAATGAGAGACCGCGAGGAATCTTTAATGCCATAAACATCGCCATTATTATTGTGAATAACATGGTTTTGGCATTGAAGGTGAGCGTGATTCTACTTATCGAAGTTCGGGAAATGTTCAGCAACGTGTTTGTCATTTACAGCCAATGAAGAAGGTAACGTATAGAAATAATTACTTTTCGTGGTCCTTGCTTAAGAAAATGTATCTCCGATTTCTATGAGCAAACAGCCACAAAAAGCTTGTAGCTTCTCACCTAGTGACATTTTAAGGGTGATATTCTAAGGACTACATAGGGTACCAAATACTGGTTTTGCCCACAATATATTTTGCTTTTATCTTCTTCTTTGTGAGTGTGGCTGTTGTTTCATTTAAGGGTACGTGCGTTAGTTACACGTAGTCTGTAGTCAATGAATAAATGTAACTATTTAGTTTAAAACAGTCTGCTACATTGCAAATGTCAATGGAGAAAATAATCTGTTGACTTACAGGAAGCCTTGAGTAATTCATACTGGACTAGATAGTCTGAATGTGATGTATTGTACGTGATCTATCATATAGGGTGTTGTAAGGTGTCAGGCAAATCCAACACCTTCCATGAAAACCCTGACATGATAAGCAAATCACGTGGTATGTCACATAGCTCCGAATAAATAGTGACATTAAATTAACTAAAGTACTACGAGTAACGAGTAATCAAATGGAATACCACAGACTAACACAAGAATGCCTAAATGCATGTCATACCTTCCCACCGTGCGACAGACGCAGTTCTGAGAGGAGAAACGAGAACAGATGCAGAGAGCAGAACCGTGTTAAGCTAGAATGCCTTACGATAAGGGACGGACACCCACGTTCCATCTAACCACCAGGACCACCCCTCCAGCCCATGTTAAAAGCTAGAGCCCTCCAGAAGAACAGTATAGATCTTACGATAGCACTAAAAGGGCCATACCAGCCGCAAGTTTTAGCGTGAGGTATTTTGCGTCCCTGTTACGTTGCAAACGTTAAAAAACATTGCCCCACCACGAAAAGTAACCGCCAGTACCACCCTCCAGCCCATGTTAAAAGATAGAGCCCTCCAGAAGAACAGTATAGATCTTACGATAACACTAAAAGGGCCACACCAAGATGGACAGAGATTAGAGGACAGTACAACAGACGATGCAGTATCGCGAGTAATAGGACAGATAACGCACCATAACGAGGATAATGTACGCCAAGGCACAGAAAACCTAAGCATACGACAGAAGAGCAGGAAAGTAGAGAGACAGCCGATGAGGGTTCTAACTTGCGTCTTGAATACGTAGAACCCATAGTACAAGTAATCAGAGCTCCCTCACCACAGAGTACAAGGAATTCGAGCAGAAACGTGTCACCGCACAGTTCAATGCAATCGGTTGCGAACCAACTCTTGGGCGAAAACACAGAGCGTAGGACGTCGGAAGAAAACGCAATAGGACCCACCAATATGGCAGAATTATTACAACAAATGACGGAAATCATGATAAGACAAAATAAAGAAATTGCGAAACAAATTAAAATTCAGAATGCAGAAACGACGAAACAAATTGCAGAGACCACGAGACAAATGAGTGAGATTGAATAACAAAACAAAAAAATTGAGTTACACCTAAGTCATATTGAAGACGAGGCAAAAGAATCTCGAGAAGTGATAGGAAACTTAATAACAGGTCACAATCAATTGAGAACGGACGTTGACAAGGTACAAGCGGACGTACAAACATTGTGTAATGACACTCAGGACGAGATCAAAACATTACGTAACAACACCCAGGGAGAAGTCAAGAAACTAGAGAAACAGGTAAACGTAAATACTAGACAAGCAGCAGGTACAGCGCGTGAAATTGTTGAAAACAGTGTGTTACACAAACGTCTCACAAAAGCAGCGCTGAAAAGATATTCTAACCGCATAGTCAAAATAGAAGCGCAAACGAAGCGACAATTTCAGAAATTGCGAACAGAGTTGTTGCAAACCATTGAAGAGCGTAGTGAACAGGATCGAACAAGCACTGAGTCTGCAACCACATCCGTATCTGTAACAGCACCGGAAAAACAAGCAATTAACGAATATATCATGCATTTTCGATTCCAATCACAGGCGGAAAATAACATACGTGAAATCAGACAGCCTGCACCGCAACAAACACGTTTCGAAATTTTTGATGAACAAACGGCACCACAAACACATGCAGAACCACAAACGTATGTTTCAAGACAGTTTGGTTCGTGCAATGAAGCGGCAAGGTTAGCCAGACAAGATACCGAACCAATACCTGACAATGGAAAGCCAGGTCGCGAAGAGTACAGTGCAATGCATTCAGCTACACGTTCACAACCGATGGAAGAAAATTATTGCGTACCACTCCAACGATACTACGCAAGGGTACGCGAAAGTTACAGTGGACAATATCCAATGGATCTACCACAACCGGTAAGAACGACGGGAGAAATGATCAGAAACAAAAGTGGTGAAGGATCGCGAAATTCAAATGGCACTATGACGAAGTACGACAACGATCATTTCCTCACAGTCAGAAAATTTCAACACTTTCAAGAAGGAAACTCATTACATCCACGAACTTTTATTGATCAATTCCGAGTAGGATTACCAGAACACTGGACGCTAGCACACATATTGGACTTTATATGTGCACACATGTCAGGAACAGTCGCAGAAACCATGCAGAATGTTGCAGCGACATGCCCATCGTACGAAGATTTCAGAGAGAAGTTTCTCTCATGATATTGGTCCAGCGAAGCACAGAACAGAGTGAAGTACGAATTATTACAGAACCTATATTTTGAAAACCCAGGAGAGAAGAGTCTCGTGAAATTTTTCGAATTAATATCAAAGAAAAATCAATGCTTAGATGTACCATACAGTGACGGAGAGTTGATTAAATTATGCGCGATGAAGTTACCATTGAAATACCAGCAATCATTAGTAGGGCGCGGAGGCAATGGCGTAGAAGCATTTAAAGGTATTCTAAGGGAACTAAAGTTCATATTTTCGGAAGATGACGCAAGAAAAAGACGAAGCGCACGTGAAAACGAAAGCAAAAAGTAGTGGAATCCACAAGACATAGTACGAAGAAACAATAATTACAAACCACGTGATAACTTCGCACCAATGAACGACAATAGATTTCAACAAAGAACCGGTTATGGATTTAGAAGAGAATATGGCAATAACTATAATTCACCCAGGAACGGCAACAACTATTACAGAGGGAATAACGACAACCGGAACGGGTATTGGAGCGCCAATAGACCGACAAATTATCAACAAAGAAACCAATATCAACAAGCGGAGCAAGAAAAGAGAATACAGATAGAAGAGGTGGCGGTAAGACCACCAAACCCCGAAAAACGTTCGAATTGACAGCTAAGCGCCCATGCCAAAGAAAATGACGCACCGACCCAGGACAATTGCAGCACCTTGAACAGAGAAGTAATTACCTAATCACGAGAAGAGAAGAGGGAAGAAAAAAGTCCGCAGGGACCAGATGAAAACGAAGACAGGAAAAATAACAGTATAGTGTTGGGACGAAATTAATTGGGAGAATACTGACGAGGAAGATGAATTACCAGAGGCATGCACAACGAATGTAGGAGGAAAGGACGAAGTAATGACTATTGAAGAGCTATTTGAGATGGAAACCAGGGAAAGCGAATTCAATGAGGATAATGGGCAGTCCACAGAAGTTGAAAATAAGTTAGTAGTGGGCACACAACCCAACGTATATAATGAAGGAAGTTATGAAGCGATAATTAGAGCATTAAGATGCGATTATGTGGAAGTAGCGACGAAGAAGGAGAAGATAGACGAGGATGAGGAAAAAGTAGAGGATATTGAAGAAAGCATAAATGAAGGAAGAAATAGAGAAGAGGAAATAAAAGAGAGAGAAGTAGCAGTCGAAGCTGATCCTACAGAAAGTTCGAATTCACAAGGGAAATTCCTGAAAAGACTAATGTATGATTCAGTGGTGGATTCGTTGATGCAAGAAGAAGAAGAACAAAACCAACCCTTTCAAATTCAACCAATTGTGAAGGCCATGGTAAAGCATATCCCAGTCAATCTTGTAACTGATAGTGAACCGACTGCGATCTCAGAAAATTTATTCATGCAGTGTAATGCCAATGAGGAATTGCCAGTTCTGAAAACATGTAAGGTTAAAGTAAGAGGTCAAAAGATCAAAGCCAACTTCGTGGTTATACCTAAACTAACTGTAGATTTGATTATAGGTGTAAATTTTTTAAATGAGAGACGAGCGATAATAGATGTGGGAAAAGGTAGCGTAACATTCGGGAATGTCACACTTCTCTTTGAGCAAAAGCTAAAATTAGAAGAAATACCAGTTATAAAGAAACAATTAAGAATGACGCGAGATAAAGAGGATGGAGAATTAGAATGGTATGCTCAAAAGGGGGAATCGCCTCAACTCATGTTAGAAGTCCATAAAGAAATCGACGAAAAATTGCAAGAAGTTCAAGATATTTCGGAACACCGTAAAAGAGAATTAGAGGGTATTTTACGAGATAAATCAGAGGTATTTTTACCTAAGACGGGCAGTATTAAACACTTTCAGTACAAGTTCGAAGTAAAACAGGCAAAACCTTGGGACTTCACCATGTGAGCCATATCAAAAAGTTCGAAGATTAATTTTATTACTGGTAAATAATCAGCACAATATTTCAAGATTATATTGCAGATAAGATCGTCAGGAGAAAGAAGAATGAAGAGAGAGGAAGGTGGGAAAAAGAAAGTAGTTTCAATAAAAACAAAAACAAAAATAACACTAATAGTACCATAGATTAAGGTGAAGGGATAAAGCGTAGATAGTCTAACAGCATGAAATACTAAAATGCTATACACCACGACACTACACAAAAATAAAAAACAGCCGGCCGGAGTGCCCTTGCGGTTCTAGGCGCTACAGTCTGGAACCGAGCGACCGCTACGGTCGCAAGTTCGAATCCTGCCTCGGGCATGGATGTGTGTGATGTCCTTAGGTTAGTTAGGTTCAATTAGTTCTAACTTCTAGGCGACTGATGACCTCAGAAATTAAGTCGCATAGTGCTCAGAGCCATTTTGAACAAAAAACGAATTTGAGGATTCCTGTAGAAGTTAAGACTCAAAATATCTTAGAATTGTAACATGGAAAAAGCGCCGAAATTTGTAAAGCTTTTTAAACAGGCGTAAAACAATGTAGGTACTAGACATATGTTAGATGAATATAAGTAAAACTTTTTGTAAGAACCACTGTAAAAACTCCACCAACAACCAGATACAACGACCCACTTGTTGGAACACGAGAAGTATCAAGAAGAAGAATAGACGACATACCTTCCCAAATCCCTATCCTATTGTAAACTAGTCATCTGCGAAGTATTACAACGAAAAACGACCGCTTTCAGCGACACATAACGATGACTTTCACGCATACGAAGCCAGTAAACCACGAGATTCTGCACTCACAGCTCCATTCTATTATGGGACCTCCACAACAGCAACACACACTTGCAAAGCCAACAAGGAACGACGAACGAAGCTGTACATCAAATACTTGCCCCCATCCATCTCGCTCAAGTCCATCACCTTCATGAAAAAACATTCGCCAACCTCATGCTTAAACATTCATAGTGTAACATTCGGTGTGAAATCAAATTATGTGATGTAGGAATTGTGCAAAAGAAACGTGTGAAAAACTAAATAAGTTAAGCACACCAGACAGCTAATAAACTACAAAATAACAGTCATTGACTATGGACTTAAGTAAAAAATAGACTATCGATAAAAATAAGTCATTAGTTCTGAAATGGACAGTATATAAAGAACAAAAGTAAGGCATAATAAACACTAAAGCTATATGCCACTTATTTTCTCGTCATAAAAATAAAAGAATAACTATATTTCACTTATTTTCTCCTTATAAAAACAAAGAATAAAAAATTACCTTGTTGGATGTTTTCCTTTTTTTTAACATTTGTACCATTTGTTAGGATAATATCTCAATTTCTTTGTCAAAGCAATTCTTGGAAATAATTCTTATTTTTTAGTGTAACAATGTTGAAATGAGTGTCTAGAAACAAAAACATTTTACTTGTACATGATATTTAGAAAATGTGTTAGGAATAGATTTTACTTAATTACTACATTTATAAGAAAAAATATTTCTAGGAAAATCGATGTGAAAGACTCCTCACTTTCGATAGCAAACTTCTTAAAAAACAAACATCACACTTAAATAAAGAAAGAAAATAATTAAAAATAAATAATAATAATAATAATAATAGCATAAAAATATTCTTCTCTTGTCAATATAAACATATTTTTGAGAATAATGTGAAAAAATATAAAAATATAAATTAGTAATACAAACTAGCATAGAACCAGAATAATGTGGCTGAACAGTAGGCAACAAAATTTTGATAAAGGAGTAATTTTTGAATGACTTACACAACGATTCAATCATTGCCTAACTTCAGTGCAAAAATTAAGTTCAAAGGGTGGTGATATGTAAGGTGTCAGGCAAATCCAACACCTTCCATGAAAACCCTGACATGATAAACAAATCCAGTAGTACGTCACATAGCTCCGGATAAATCGTGACATTAAGTTAACGAAAGTAATACGAGTAACGAGTGAGCAAATGGAATACCATAGATTAACACAAGAATGCCTAAATGCATGTCATACCTTCCCACCATGAGACAAACGCAGTTCCGAGGGGAGAAACGAGAACAGAAGCAGAGAGCAGAACCGTGTTAAGCTAGAAGGCCCTAAGATAAGGGACGGACACCCACGTTCCAGCTAACCACCAGGACCACCCCCAGCAAATGTTAAAAGCTGGAGCCCTCCAGAAGAACAGTATAGATCTTACGATAACACTAAAAGGACCACACCAGCTGCAAGTATTGGCGTGAGACATTTTCACGTCTCTGTTACGTTGCAAACGTTAAAAAACATTGCCCCACCACGAAAAGTAACCACCAGGACCACCCCCCAGCCAATGTTAAAAGATAGAGCCCTCCAGAAGAACGGTATAGATCTTACGATAAAACTAAAAGGGCCACATCAGCTGCAAGTTTTAGCGTGAGACTTTTTCGCGTCTCTGTTACGTTGCAAACTTTCAAAACATTGCCCGATCACGAAAAATATAACGTTTCTCATTGGATAGACAGAAGTTTTGTAGGCGGAGCTTAAGGTTAACATTGAGACCTTGATTGGTCAGATGAACACACAACCAGATAGTTTTTTTTTTTTAAACCAACTTCGGTAAATTGTAGTAAGAAGTTAGGAGAGAGTTGCTTCCGAGAAGGCGAGATGTGAGGAGCTGCGCCGCCCTGACGCTGTCTAAACACCGACAAGGTAATGAATCACCCACTAATTTACGACAAGTTAGATAAGTAATTAAAGATAACTGAGGATCACTGTAGACCATTTTGATAGTTTTCTCTTTTCTGAAACTTAATTTAAACGTAGATTATAGATGTGATATGGCATAGGTCATCCTTCGATCCATTGTAGAACTTGGAAACCCATTCAGGGAATATTCGTTCAAATTATTGTTGATCGCAGTTGGTTCTTATCATCCTGTTTTAAAACATTTCATTTTATCAATAGTGCAATTTATAAACAATGTTTTGTGAGTAGAATAAAATTTCCAATGGTAAACTTAACTGCCTTTTCGATGTTATTTTACCAGCTAACTAAAAATAGGAAAGTCTTGAACCCCTTCCACTAAATTTAGTTAGTATTAAGATTCTTTTACAGGGAGTGCAGTGGAGCTGACGCTGAAATCATTAAGTATTTGGTTATATCATCGCTAGTCTCACTGAACTCTTCTGAACTCTACATGTCATGTGTGGTCTGGCGTCTCCTTACCAGCAACAGGTCCCAAGTTCAAACTAGTCAACGCTCAGAGCGTCGTTGCGCGAAAGTGGTACGGAGACACGACTTAGAACAGACAGACACCACGCAGAATGTTAGAGTGTCACAATAAAAAGAAAACCGATAACACCTACTATGTAGTGGGAGAAGATACAGTGATCGGTTTTCAATAGGAAACCCATATCTGGACAGGCACGGCTTGGGCGCTGGAGAACTTCGACGTCTGAGATAGCTGTGCGTTCTTTATTAAGCCAATAAATCCAATATGCGTAGCACATCACTCACTCTACATTACAAACGGGCTAGGAACAGTGTACCTGCTACATCAGTCTAGAACCTACATCGATGGTACTGAGCCACACTCGTATGAGACAACAAGTGCGATTGTCTTTGAAGTATTTCAGTCGCTCCAAGGACTAGAGTAATAAGATCGTCCGCTTACGTTACAGGCTTGCCTTACACCACACTCTTCAAACTAACCCATAGAAAATAGTCGAGAGGTGCCAGACCTGGCGACCGTGCTGGTCGTGGAACAGATCCATGACTACCAGTCCACTGACTGGGATACGTGACGCTGAGGCGACTCCGCACATCGAAATCGAAGAGTGCTGGAGCTCTTCGTGTTGCAGCCACACGCCCCTCCTAGCGTCTAGTGGCTCTACATCAAATCTAGCATGCAGAACATCTCTAATAAATTTGTGGTAGATGGGTCCTGTTAGTCTGTTTGGCAGTAGATGTGGCCCAGTGATACGGTTAAGAGTTACCCGGTCCAGATATTAATACTGACTCTGTATGGTGATTTTGAATAACCTGCGCAAGCATGCATTTTGTGCTAGTTTAATATGCCGTCTCTAGTAAACGTGGATTCATCTGTGAATAGCACCAAGCTCGGGAACAGTGGCTGGAGGAGGCATTGTTGCAAATACCACTGCGCAAATTGTGGCCGTCAAGGTAGTCCTCCTCCCATAATCTCTGGGAGTTCTGCAGATAGTACAGATCGAGCCTGTGTTAATGGACAACATGCCACATGCCACATGCCACATGCCACATGCCACCTTTAGCCGTGAGTAGTGCCTATGCCTCCTGCCAAGTTCTGGTGGCTGGATCCTCTTCAGACATTTTTAGATATTTCTCCTTCAACTGTGCCGCTCGAACCGATCGTGGAGAACTCGCACCATGCCTTCGCACGTAGCACAGGGCAAACAGTTAACTGGGGATAATATTCATAAGTACCAAGCACAAAGCTCTATAACACACCTCATGCAGAAAATAACTACGTGCAACTTCCCGGCTTCACTGGCGCGTCTCGCGTTGGCCGCGAGAGTGGAATGTTGTGGGTTACGTGTGTTTGTAAAACGTTCCGCATACAAGCTTGCAGCAGCTCTCCCACTGCAATCCGCTTTGCCATACGCAAGTACCATGCCGGACAGTTCCACAGCACTGTACCGATACGTGCTGCACTACAGTCAACAATGTCACTCCACTGGAATATCACACAATGTACGTAGTAGTATGCGCCCAAGGGCTCTGTGGAGGAATGTAGCGCGTGCGCAGGGACGTTATTAGGTTCAAGTCGTCCGTCTGCAGTACGCAGAAGGCTAAAGGGATGCATACCTTCCGTATCAGGTACGAAAACGGATCGGAACAAACCGTCGCCGCCGAACCGTGTGTTTCCGGACCGTATTCCTTCTCGAAAACCGGTAAGTTTGTCGTTTTCTTTATTTTTTTTTGGGGGGGGGGGGGTGAGGGGGGGGGGAAGGAGGGAAGACCAAACTGTATTCGCCAGAACCGCAATCGGTTGACAGTATATTTCAGGATATCAAGAGGAGACAATAACATTTAGTAAACGTTTCACAGCAAATAAGGGAGACGATTAAAGAAATAAAAAAAAATAGTAATAAAACTGCATGGAGCACTGATTATTAAGATACAGAACACAGGTTGACAAAATAAGGCCCTTGAAGATTATTTTCGTGTGTGTTGAGTACTATTACGAGTCTTTTCGACGACTTCATTAGAGAAACTAGATACAGTTGAACATGAAAGAATGCAGTATACTAGGCAGATAACGGACTGTGTTGAATATAGTGTGTATGTACGGAAGAATTCAAGAAAAAAAAGAAAAAATTGAACAAAAGCAAGAAAAAGTCCTCTCGTTTTGAATATTTTCTTATAGCCCGGCTACGATATCAAAACGACTATAAACATGCAAAGACTAGCGTCTGTACTGTGCATTCGACTGGTTGTTCACATAGAGGGGCGCTAGTGAGCATCCACATCAACACTGATACACCTTTACCTAAGACAGTCCCACTCGAGTCGACCTCATTCCTTCAGCAGTAAGTATAGCAGTCAGTTAGCATTAGTTTACAGTACATCGTCTGCATCTAGCAGTGTGTTTTCACACCTGATCAGTTTCATACCCTATCACCTGGTAATGGGACTGAAGCAGGACATTGGAACTGAAAAGCGTGTATAATTGCAGCTCTGCACCAGGGAGACTATCCTGACAGTGCAATAGCAAAAAAAGTTGGTGTAGGCTTATCTAATATGGCGTATACGTTGAAGCGAATCAAACAAACTGGTGTCAGTGCAAATGTTTCGCGATCTGGAA
Source organism: Schistocerca cancellata (assembly GCF_023864275.1). Classification (NCBI taxonomy): domain Eukaryota; kingdom Metazoa; phylum Arthropoda; class Insecta; order Orthoptera; family Acrididae; genus Schistocerca; species Schistocerca cancellata. Next base: position 212,882,807 of record NC_064634.1, read on the forward strand.
GACCCTAAGTAACACCATACGAGGAAGATCAGTTCCTATGTGTACAGAGTAAACGTCAGAGGAGTCCTACTGTAGACTAAATTCGCAAGGAAGTAAATATTACTCGAGCAGATACAATCTCTGTCTCAACAGTGTAACGCTGTCTTAGTGAACAACGTTATAGGGCTGCATAGCGGCCAAAAAAAACCCATCTTACGTGAAAAAAGAAGGTGAAGAAATTGCAGTTGGTGCAGTAACATAAATACTGGAGTGTGCAGCAATGGTCCAAGATGATGTTTACAGAATAATAAAATTTAAGTTTGAAGTACTTCGAAGCCCTCGTCGAAAGTTCGACGACTTCATGGAGAATGTGTGGATACTCCATGTGTGACGCAAACGGTGTAGCATTGTCTAAGGTCGGTCATGATGGGGCGATGTTTTGCACGTGACAATGTCAGTGATGTGGTGAGAGTTAATGAAAAAGTAAAAAATGAATGGAGTCAGTGGATAACGATCAAAAACACAGTTTCATCTGGCAGAAAACGTATTGGCTGTGAGTTTGTTCTTCAGCTGGACAATGAACCCAAACATGATTCTAGATTCTGCGCAAGGTCTGTCACTACAAATAAGGAATGTGGGGAACTGGAAAATATTTGGCCAGATCGGTCAGCTGACTTAAAACCCTTTAAACTCTTATGAAATGAACTTGTCAGGGAAGTCAGAAAAGTGAGGTCATCTAATACTGAAGGTTTACCCAGCAATTTACACACATGTTGGACTGCAATATCTGCAAAAGCACTATATAGTCTTAACAGCAAAAGGCCAAGAGATTGTGCAGCTCTTCTGAGGCTAAAATCAAAACCATATCGTATTATCCTTAATAAGAGGGAGGGAGGGACGGAGAGAAAGAGAAAGAAACAGACAGACAGAGAGAATACTTTTGTTGGTCTATTTACTTTGTGCAATGTGTCTGTATATTAAAATAAACTATATAGCTTTACCATGCGTGATCGAAAATTTTTTACCGGTTGTGTAGTGGAATAAAAGGCCTAGAGACACAGAAAAATCGGCAGCTGTGCTACATCATAGCGAGACATACTTATCAGACCTTAGGTAGTACCTATGAACATATATACAGAGTATCCTAGTTACGTTACGACTGTGACTACGAAAAATCAGAGTCATGTATTGTGTTAACAAATTCACTGCATTTATTCGTAATAATCTCCCTCTGAATCAGTACATACCCGAAATCGTTTTAGAAGTGTTTTGAAAGTCACTGTAGTTCTTTTTTGCTACTGCATTTAGAACTGCAAAACATTTTTCTTGTATGTCCTTAATTGCATCGTAACAGCGACCTTTGAATGCCAACTTGGGGCAACAACCAGAAGTCGGATGGGGTCAAATCCGGCGAATAGGGCGGCTGATCCAGATCTGTGATACGTTTGCAGGCCAAAATCTAGCCCACTTTGTTGGCTCTGTGGGGGCTGGGGTGTTGTCTTGGAGGAGCGACCAGGAATCTGCCTCTCGATATTGGGCTCGAATACTATCCCACAAAGACAATACTTTATATAAAACTTGAGGTTGCCTCGCTGCTCCATCGCCATTTTCCTATGAGTGTCAGAAACATATTGTTACACTGGCGGTCAAGACGCTTGCTGCAGTGACGGTAGCACTTTGACCTTCTACATGGCTGTTGTTGAAACTTCGAGATAGCACTTAAGTGTAGAAATTTTAGTGAAGCAGTCGTAAAGGAACTGGGACACACTGTGCAGAATCAGTTCACAGTTTAATAATGGTGAAGGACGGACAGAAACTTTTTGGGTCATTAGGAAGAATCAAACTTAAAGGGAATGGTTTACTGAAGTACTGGTACTGAGGAGCGAAGTACATTCCAAAGTCTCTGAGCATGTAACTGCTGAGATACCGGATTCCCACAGAGACACAAGGGTTGAGGAGCAGAGTACATCTCGAGAAGCAAGCTAAACATGCACAGATACTCTGAGAGACAAAGAAACTGGTACATCTACCTAATATTGCATAGGGCCCCCGCGAGCACGCCAAAGTACCCCTGAGTCGGCGTTCGATGTGCCCTCTTCAACCGCGCGATCGCTGGATCCCACGCAGCGCTGAGCTGCAAGCCACCGTCTCTATTCAGGGTGTTTGCGGTAATTTTTATTTCAATAGCTTCCTTTATTAAACTGTCCCATAAGCCGTTATTGCGAGCCTCGACAGAGGTATCGTCAAATTTTATGTAGTGACCGTTTTCTAACGCATGCTCAGCTAACGCAGATTTCTCTGGATAGCGTAGTCGATAATACCTCTCATGTTCTTTCCTGCGTTGTTCCACAGTGCGCACTGTTTGTCCGATGTACTTCTGGCCACACTCACAAGGTATTTAGTAGACTCCAGGTGTTCTGAGACCTACTGCGTCTTTAATTGGTCTCAGTAATTGACGAATTTTTGTTGGAGGCCTGAAGATTGATTTGATCATGTGTCATTTCAACAGGCGGCTTATCTTGCCCGACACAGAGCCACAGAATGGCAGCAAAGCATGTTCTTTTTCCTGCTCTTCGTCGGTGGTCTTATTCTGATATTTCCCAGAAATCAGTTCTTCCACCTGATGGGCGCTGTAGCCGTTATTCCTGAAAACCTTGCGTAGGTGGCTCAGTTTATGGGGCATGTTATCGACGTCTGATATTACTCTTGCACGATGTACCAATGTTTGTAATACTGTGCGCTTCTGTGCTGGACGATGATGGCTGGTTGCGTGCAGGTACAGGTCTGTGTTGGTGGGTTTTCTGTAAGCGCTATGACCAAGGCACCCATTTCGTTTACGGTGGACAAGGACGTTGAGGAAGTGCAATGCACTATATTTTTCCACCTCCATTCTGAACTGGATATTACTGTTGATGCCTTTGAGGTATTCCAAAAACTCGTCTAGTTTCTCGCGTCCGTGTGGTCAAAGTCATAAAGTTAATCAGTTGAAACTGACACGTACTAAAATGGAACTCACGGCTGTCGTGGAAGAAATATTTAAGTGTAACATCTCCACACACATCCACACACACACACACACACACACACACACACACACACACACTTACACACACACAGCCACAGCGAATGGGGTTTGTCATGTTTTTCCCCTTCAACATTTCATCAAACAAGAGGTGAGACATAAAGTTTTACAGGATAAAATGGATATTGGAGACAGTCATAGATGTCACTCGTGGGTGAATGTGGATAAGCAAGAGGGGTACACACTCTGATTTGTCATCAGCCATTCGTTCCCTAAGCAGCACAACGTTCTCCTGCGCGGCAATATTTGTTGAGTTCCCACTGGATAGATAGCTGTAATCGTCTGTAGCGAAACGAAATGCTATTGTTGATGTTAAGTCGGATAATGCTTCTAAAAGTGACCCTTATGTTCGCAACCTACTACAAGTGAACATTAAAGAAAGAAGAGAATACTACGCAGCTATTGTGATGACTACCTTCATTATGAATTTACCTACAGGGTGACAATTATGGAACTATATGAAACAAAATCATCATAACTTGTGAGCGGTTTGCGTTAGGACGTTCAGCCGGGACATGATGCAATTGGTGGATATGCTGTATGTTTGGTTTAGCGAAGAAGCTCACTTTCACTTGGTTGAGTTCGTCAATAAGCAAAACTGGAGCATTTGGGGACTGAGAATCCGCATTTTGCGATGGAGAAGTCTCTTCACCCTCAGCGGGTGACTCTCTAGTGTGGAATGTCCAGTCACGAAATAATCGGTACGGTATTCCTTGATGGCACGGTGATACCGAACGGTACGTGAAGGTTATGGAGGATGATTTCATCCCATTATCCAAAGTGACCGTGATTTCGACAAGATGTAGTTCTTGCAAAACGGAGCTCGATCCCCATCGAAGCAGAAGGGTGTTTGATTTCCTGGAGGTGTACTTTGGAGGACCGATTCTGGTTCTGAGGTACCCAGACGCCACTGGCATGGTCCTCGATTGGCCGCCACATACTCCGGATCCGAAAACATGCCGCAATAATCCCAAAACCTTTGCTGAGTTGAAAACAGCCATTCAGGAGGTCATCGACAGCATCGATGTTCCGACGCTTCAGCGGCTCATGCATAATTTCGCTATTCGTCAGCGCCACATCTTCGCCAATTACGGCAGGCATATCGAACATGTCATACCCTAAACCCGAAATTCTGTAGTGACGTTTGCATGCGGAATAAAGTGCGTGCACGCTGTAGTTTGCAAATAATCTAAGCTTCTTTTTTCATGTAGGTCGCTGTGTACATAGGCAGTCATGACAGCCAGCAGTCTCAGTGTGTCTTGTGTTAGGAAGTACTGAGCAACGAAATCATGAAACCCGTTAATCTTCGAAGAAATTTGGAAAAGAAACATGAGGAACACGTTGGTAGGTCTATAGGTTTTTTTACAAACAAAATCATGGAGATGAAACGCAGTAAAACTTAATGTCAAAGCTTGCATTGACCGGTAATAGTAACGCGAAGCTGCTTTATCGTCATATCACTTGGCATTGCTAATTGCTAGATTTTGGAAACCCCAAACAGTTGCGGAAGGTTTAGTTCTACCGACTGCGAAAGTTATGTGTCAAGTTATGGTACGTGTTGCAGCTGTTAAGGGAATATACGCAGTGCTCCTCTCCAACTACACAGTTGAAAGAAGAATTGACGTTATGTCTTTCAACGTGAAAGAATTAATTTTTCAAAATCAAGATAGCTAATTTTATTCCTTACAACTTGGTGAAAGTACAGACGTAGACGGAAAAGTAAATCTGTTGATTTTCGTCCGTTTTTACTTTGAAGAGCTAATTTGTGAGGAGCTTTTTTTCTCTACAGAGATTTTTCAAAATGGTTCAAATGGCTCTCAGCACTATGGGACTTAACATCTGAGGTCATCAGTCCCCTAGAACTTAGAACTACTTAAACCTAAGGACATCACACACATCCATGCCCGAGGAAGGATTCGAACCTACGACCGTAGCGGTCGCACGGTTCCAGACTGAAGCGCCTAGAACCGCTCGGCCATACTGCCCAGTGGAGATTTCTCAAACTATGGCACAAGGTCTGTCTTGTGCACTTAATAAGTTCACAATACACAACAATATTAGATGGGTTAAATAAGTAGGTATCACTAAGGACGGAGCACGTGCCTTTATGGGTTTGAATACATACCTAAAGGCTCGAGTGAAACTTTTAGCAGTGGAAGTAAAGTGTACTCATTGCTTCATACACAGAGAAGTTTTAGCGCCGAGAAAAATGACTGAGGATTTGAAATGTGTTGTGCACGAAATAACTAAACTTATTCTCTAAATTCCCGTCTTTTCACAGTTTCATATGAAGAAATTTGCAGTGGACCTACTCAACTTTTGTAACATACTGAAGTGCTAGGTGGTCAAAAGGGAAACTTCCACGTCGTTTCTTTGAGCTGCCTAATGAAGTGCACTAGTTTCCTTTAGACAAATACCATTATATTTCAAGCGAGAAATTGTGTGATTTTGATTTTAGTGATCCCACATTTGAGAATATTGTTTATAAGGTCGATTTCCTAACAAAAGGACATTAATTTTGACTTACTGTACTTACCGTTGTGAATTACTGGATTTTCTATATCAGTGAACTGTTTCTATACTATTGTAAGCTACTGTATTTTCGATTGAAATTTCGTTCACTAAGCAGCAGTCACATACCTTTAGGATAAATTATTTACTACATAATTTTCTTGATATTTTTATTGCCATTGGTAATTCTGATTAGTAAGTTTTTAATACCACATGAAACTCCAGACAGCATTGCGAAGTGGTCCGCAAACGACTTTTAGGAATAAACACGGGGTCCGCGTCAACGGGAAGTTTGAGGACCACTGCTGTAGAGAATATGTACACGAATAATAGATGGACAAGTACTAGGAAGAGACAAGGTTAAGACACTGTGACCGCTCTTCTTTTCAACCTACATATCGAAAAACCAGTAAAGATAATTGCATTGAAAGTTAACTAGTGGGATTAAAAATCGGTGTAAATGATATCACATATAAGAGTCGCTAATGACATGACAGTCCTGAGTGAAACTGATGGAATCTTGTAAGACCTGTTAAATGGCACGAATTAACTCTACCATATTACGAAATGAGAATAATCAATGGAGGTATACTTAGGGAAGATGGCGTTACCGGCTTATAGTGTAAATTGTTTTGAAGCAAGACTTAAGCAGTCCACAGTTTACAATTGCGTCTTACTCTTAATTACTGTGGCGTCCACGCAACAGTCGTTTTAAGTACTTAACAGTACAGTGCTTTCGAGCTCATACAACTTCAGGACGGAATTTTCAGACTTTTGGTGGTCTTAAAAGCATTTCGATCCAATAATGTGATTCATTTGGCCTCGTTAATGTAACTTTTCTATACATTTCGAATAATCAAGAAGAGAACTATTTGATATGGAAAGTCTGCTTTCATAAACCAGCACTTGCCTTAATACGGGATGACGAAACTAATGATCCGACCAAGGGATCTTCCCAAAGATTATGAGAATTATTTTACTATGTCTTGACGATTCGCAATACTTCCTTCTCACTGTAATCACCCAAAGCTCAATTCGAGTTGTACTTGTATGAAATCTGCAATCAAATTACAGAAATAAAATACCTACACTAAAAGTAACTATTGCATCTAAAATACTTATATTATAGAACATCGCTGAAAAGGATCCACTTAGACTATAATCGGGAAGATAAGTGCCCCTGTACATGTCGCTACTTTTTATCCAAACAGTTCCATAACAAGCTAATGCAAGCAGTATGACAGACTTGGGATTCAAATTTGAGACGTCATGACAACTCCGCGTATTGTAGCACCACGAATTATGGAGTAAACCAAGTCAGAAGAGTACAAATGAGATTAGCGGCAAGTTTAACAGCCTTAGTAGTGACTTCTTAAAAGTGAATTGAACCCATTTTCATATTTTGGAAGCAAGATATCCTATAACGTACAAAGCAAGGAAGACGTAAAAGGCAGACTAACAAACAAAGAGAACGTTACTTGTCAAAAACAACTTCTTGTATCGAACACATGACTTCACTTGAGATATAGATTTGTGGAAATGTGCAATAGGAATACACCATTGTGAGACAACCGTAATAATATGGTCTCAAGGAAGTGGAGAAGTGGTACAGCGGAAAAATGCTGCAACACTTGATAAACACTTGAACTCATGAATGAGCGGGTTTCCTAGATACTTGCCAAGGAGAGTAATGTATGCTCAACACCAACTAAAGGAAAGACAAGATGAAAGGCCATATGTTAAGACATCAAGAACTACCTCCCCATCTTTTTCGTACATAATTTATGAGCCACATTAGGTATCTCGTTGAGATTCTCAACGGCAATGGCAGTACAGCGTGTAGAAACAAATTACTTTCTAAAATTCACGGCACCGTGTTTCCAATATGGCCGACAGTGAACAACTAATAACGCAGCAGCTATCGGCGGTTGTTTCACTTTTTCACTATACAAAAGGTCCTGTTGAAACTCAGAGGTCGTTTCGACAATAGTTTGACACACAACGGGCCCCTTTCACGAGAACCATTCACAGGCCGTATGGCACGTTTGTTCAATACTGGAAGCGAGGCGATCTCGGCCGAAGAGGGAAATACTGAAGCGGTACGGGTTGCTCTACAAAGGAGGCACGAAAAATAGTGCAGAAAATAGGACTGTTAAAAATATACCGATATTTCGACGTATCGATATTTCGCCGGAAACACATCGGCATATATCGCAGACGGCAAGTATATCGATATATCGTTATCTAATGGCAATATAAAGTGTGGATACTTTTATGTTAAACTATATTTTGTTCGCAATTTTCGACAAATATTTGAAGCTGTTCCATTGAAATTGCAGAAGAACATAATTTTAGCTTCACTGTGTGAATGAGTCTTACTACTTTTTGAGCTTTCATCACGTCCAGTCTTTCTTTTCGACTGTGTGACGCTAGTATAGATGGTACAAAGAAGAAATCCGATTGCAGTGGGGGCTGGCGCTGTGATTAGAATAACGAGATATCCGATGTGAAGAAATAGCACACCAGTTGCGTTAAAATGTTCTTGCTGCGTTAAACGTAACTAGTGTGCTATCTATTCACATCGACATTCTTCAAAAACAGTTGCTTAAACTGATGAACAAAAATCTAAATAACAAGACTGGTCTTCGCTTTGAGGGGAAATGCAGACGTAATCGGCGCTACCAACAAAAACTGCAACGTTTAACTTTACCAGGCAATTTTGAAACTACGACTGTTAGATCTCTGGCGTTTACAGAAATGAAAAGTCGACATGAAGTGTTCCAGACAAATTGAATGTGTGACGGACCCATCAGATACCATTACTGTGCCACTCAACTGCAGTTACCATTGTTGACAAAATGATCATCGCCAAGCCTGAACTTGCATCGTTTTCCTTTCATTTCTTGTTCTGACAGGGATAAGCAGTCTGTTAGTTCGTTGATGAACGGAATGTCTAATAATAAATCAATACTAAAATATACAGCTCTAAGATTGGCACTATATTCATCACGTCCATCCAATATAATTTTTGGCTGGTAGTTCATTATTTTCGTGGATTTATCGATGTTTGTTCGAAATATCGATGGGTGTCAGCTTCTTTTATTTTAAGTATCGATATCCCGACGTTCTGCTATTTTTGGACATGTCCACAGTCCTACGAGAAAGGCTGCAGTGTAGCTGGGGATATCCAGACGCTCCGTTCAACGCATTTTTAAGAGTGACCTCCGGATGTATTCGTAAAGGTAGACCTCTACTCGGAATTTCACTGGAGAACACATATGAGAGAGAGTACAGTTTGCACGCTGTGCGCAGGATAGGAAACAAACTTTTAGGAATGTTTGGTTTCCAGACGAGACGCATTTTCATTTGGATGGTGTCATTAATAAACATAACATACGCTTTTGGACTCAATTTTTGGACAGGTTGAAGTAACAGATCTGCAAATCGATAGCTAGTTTAAAGACTGTCTAGTTTTCTCCAACTATTTCCCTCAGAATCGATTTCCTTGTCCCCTCATGTATCTCACCCCATTAAATGTGACGACAGAGGGTACATAGTACTCTCTCGCAGGCCTGCTATCACCGTCTGCTCGTGGAGCACGTTTGCTGTGAAGCTTTGCATTAAAGCAATAGTAAAAGAATTTAAACATGAGAATATTGGCAAACTATATTTTCTATAATTTTTTATGTCGTGATTGATTTTCTGAGAGCATTGTTTGTTACTGTATTGGTAGTTCGTATTTCGGCGTTACGACTGCATTGAATTTTTATTATTATTATTTCATATGGAGAGTTGTAAACTTGTTATAGTAGTGAAATTACATAATCTTTACTTGTGAAGTTAGTGATTTTTGCCTCTACATGTAAATGTTATTGATAGGTACTGCCGTTTAGATTGTAACAATGAGAGCTCACCATTTAACCTTCTTCTTAGTTACTGTTTTAATTTCCTTTTCCAAATTATTACATTTGATTCTCTTCAAATTATCACATTTCATTCTCTTTGATAATTTAATATTATATCTAACACTTCTCCTTGTTATTTAGTGATGCTGTTGTTTTCGTGTAAGAATAACTTCGTTAGTATATGTTTATTGAAGCCTGCCCGGCTAGCTTCCCGAGTGGGAAGGGTGCCGGTCCCCGCCACGAATCCGTCCGGCGGATTAGTGTCTACTCAGATAATTTACGTAATAATTACTGTTCAGATAGTCAACTGTTTAAGGAACAGTGTTCGTCCAATAGGACTGTCGACCGAGATTAGAAATATATTTATTGCCTAGATGTGAGTTACCCAATATGTCGTCGTGGCACTTTTCATTGTCTTTATTATCTTTGATTTACACTGTAATGATTATTTAAAATTTAAGTGGGCTTCAGGTGGAGTACGTTATACCTAAAAGTAACTTATTGTACACTTTGTCCACTAATTAGTTATTATTTCGAAAACGATTCCGTTAATACTCTGATCCGCAATCACGGTCATTTCCATAGTCGATCAGAGAGAGATAGAGTGTAAACAGTGGCTTCTTATATGATTGTAAGGTGTCATCCCAGTGCTTGAATTTGCGTGTTCGTGTGTGTGTAATTGTCCAAGAGACACAAAGACTTTTTAAAGGTCCGACGGAACTAGTGTAGCTCTCGTAAACAAATACTTCATCTGTTGCTAAACTCTTTTCGGTTTGCTCGCCAAAATTCTCTGAAAAATAATCACAGGCTAAATTGTCATAGACGTAAACAATACGTCGTTGGTTGTACTTCGGATACTTTATGAAGCGAGGCTTTCTGCTGGGGTATTCTGGTATTTTATTTCGTGTGCTGTTTATGATGTGTAACATTGCGTATTTTGTTTTATTATTAGCTGTTGTTGTTTTGCTATATGTCTGGTGGTGACATGAAACAGACAGGCATAACGTGTGGTGCTCAGTAATAGCAAATTTTGGCGAGCAAGACAGGAAAGTCCTGTGTGATTCATTACCTTACCATCATAGTACCATACCTGAAAATAAACAAGCAGCCAACAACTGCATGCATAATCAATGTGTGTTTTTGTGAAACCCTGCGTTTTAACTATGCTGCCTTAGATCATCACTTTGTTACATAATTCGTTTAACACATCGTTATACTTGGTTGGCAAAACATAGACCTCCAATTACTGTGTAATAATCCGTAGAGCTGTAATGTTATTGGAGGTTTTGTAAGCAGTTACGTTAATACCTATAGTAAGAGAAATGGTGCTCCTATGTTTCTGCGTTAGGCGCCTTGGCATGCAGTGTTCCACTCGTAGCACATTGTAAAATAATATGGAACACGAGAGGGCCGTTTCAACTTGCGGTTTGGAATAAGGATAATTATGTGACGAACTACAAAATAATGGTGTGGACATCATTGTTTGATGATTCATCAGTACGTATGGACATCAGAATAAGCTGTAGTCTATAGAATTGATTTAGAAACTGGACTCTGCCAAATACGACGGCATGGTAAATTTTAGTCTGTAAATCAACAGATTATGAAAGACCAAGTCCGACTCTCCCAGAACATCTTCCTTTTTATAACGCGCTAATGACGCAATATTAGCTGACGTGAAGATTTTTTATATACGAATGAGACACATGAATGGCTGAATATGACGAATTGGGATCGGAACAAATAATTTCTTGCTTTTACGCTCTACATGTGACATGGAATTTTTGATAACCGTCGATCTATTAATACTCAACTTTTGTGACCCATCTGAAATTAAGTTGGTAGTTTTAGTTCTGTGTGGAGGCTGAAGGTGTGCCAGTTGTCCACAACATACTACGCAAAAAAGAGGCTGGTTGCTTCACCATCTGAAACATAATGGTGCCATAACATCTCAGTGTATTGGTATGAATATTTGAAGCACAAAGATATGCTGCACCGCCTACGTGGTATGACACAAGAGGAGCAGCCAGTACATACTCCAGCCTGTACATACTCGACGAAGGATACTTAAAAACTGGCAATAATTGCTTAGTGAACGGAGCATCCGACACAGTCGGCCTCCTAAACAGACACACGCTCTCCTCTTCATCTAAGTCTCTTCCTACACCAGGCGACGGTAGCAAAAATAAACAGCAGACGAATGGGACACAGGATTTCTCTAGCATACTCATCCTGCTCGATGGAATCGCGCGCCTGAGATGAGCATTTTCGCTGCATCTCCGCGCTTATAAGCAGTTGCTTCCTCCCCCTTTCCTCCCACCACGCTCACGGCGAGACAGCATTCCTGTGCGAAGATGTTCGCTTATTGGCCGGTATAGCACCGGTTTGCCACCTCCCGCTGACATTCTCCCCCCCACATTTGTCGAGCACTCGACGACGGTGTAGTCGCACATTCTAGTGTCAACTTTAGTCCCCAGATGGCAGGAAATCTCAAACGTGATTGCAATGGTACGTCGACAGATGGCATGAAAACCAAGAATATTTACAGTTCTCCGATCACATCGTTCATTTTCTCTCTTACGCACCGTACAAAAATTTAACCAACACCGAACCGTTATTTATCACGAGCTATCGTATTATAAAATATATATGTACTGTAATGCTTACCACCAAAAATTTGTAGTTACTATTGTCATGCCATCAACGCCGTCAGGAACAAGAAGAAACCACTGATATCAATACCTCTTGCACTATACGTAACCACATTATCAATTCAGTTTGTTATCAGTTCAAATATCTACCGATTTAACCACTTAACGGAGCTTGAAGCTCGAGTTGATTTTATTGAGTTCATTTACCTGAGAGTCTTGGTTCGTATTTGTTGGTATTACAGAAATTGCGCTCCCAGTTTCCTAATCTGTCATTTTACTTGCCACAAGAGACAAATCAACACCAGAAAAAGTGAAACAATAAAACTATGAACATCACAGCTTGAAGAGGCGTGTAAGAATTATTCTTTATCGTATTACACCCTGTCGAATTAACTTCGATTGACAAACTTTTTTTTATGTTACACATTTGATGATAACGGATATATATTTAATACAATGTGTGAGAAGAATTTTCTGTTGAGGTATCTCGTAAATTTGCTGCGAGTGTCTAGTACATTTATTTTTCATAACCTAATTGAGTGTTACTATGGAACCATTTTCATCTGTCCATCTTAATCTGTCTTCTTCTAATCCTATTATTTATTCGTACCCAAACTACTAACACTATCGATAATCTTTCTGAAAACTTTTGTCCCGTTTGCTATTATCATATTCCACTCTAATCTTCCCAGCATCATCTCTAATTGCCTGGTTCGAGACTTTCAAAGACTTCTTCATCTGTATATCGTATTTTTTCATATCATTTTTAATTTCCCCCTACGTTCTCACCTTGTAAATGACTGTAGTTTCAATCTCTGTGATTTTCTCTGATCAGAACTATACTTCTTTTCAATGCCGTGTTACTGACTTATATGTTTTGGGAGATTCCCCTATCTGATAAATTTTTTGTGCCAGCGGAGGCGTATTTTGACGAAACTTTTCTTCACTGTGATTGTACACTCGTGGTAGCTCTTTTGTCTCAGGTGTCTTGCGTTCTGTGACCATCTATGTCTTCTACTCTTAGATAACAGTTTAGCTTAATATGTCGTCCATTCAGTTTAACTGTCTTATTATGGAAATATGTCGTCCTCAAATTTAGCCATTCTTACCAATTGGCCTTGCGCTTTTTTACCTGATCTTTAAAATTATTTCACATTCTTTACTAATTGTTCTACGTATTGTACAAGTAAAGCAACGCTATAATCTTAAACAATTTTTTTCCAAAAACCTGTACTTGTCATAAATCACGTTTATTATGGTTGATTCTTTGCATTACAAATGACAGATCATTCTTCCGTCTTTATATTTCATTCAGATTCTTCTCGGGGCTTCCAGCATCTTATGCCGTAATTTAGTTTTGGTTGTCTAAATTTATGCAACAATATTCTGAGACTGTGTAATCTGTTCAAGACGTTTTTCCTGTCACCGAGCGAGACTGCGCAATGGTAATTGGAATGACAGCGATCGATTAAAATCCCTGTCCGCTATACAGGTTCAGGTTTTCTGTGTCTTCCTATTTTGCATACGGCTAATACCATGAGTTTCTCTCTGAAAAGGACACCGTTCTCTAGTCTGAGTTTGTTTGCTTCGTCACTATGAACGTAGCTGTCGTCATGGACGAATGAAAACTCTTCGTTCAGTTTTCGACCGGACCTGAAAAGCATCTCAGACTATCGAATAGAACCCATACATGGGTCACCACTACTGATGCTTGATGTTCATCAATATACTGATGTAATCCATTTACCTCCATTACAGTTTATTTTGTATGCTCATCACACTTTATACGACTTCTTAGTGATAATTAAACATGTTATGCTACTTATCCTTGTTCCCTATGTTTTTTTTTTTTTGTGGTTTTAGGGCGCACAACTTCAATGGTCATTAGCGCCCTGACTACTCTAAAAATGCACCGCGAGGCACAAGTTGACAACAACAACTAAAAGGGAAAACACAATAAAAGACAGACGGACAGGCAGAGGATTAAAAAACATCATCAAATGTCCTTAGCGAGGTTTGTCAAATTGATAAAACAAAGAACACAAGCAGCTGCTCGTGGGTCATCCGCTAAAATGGCATCGAAAGTATTAGGCAGGTTAAGATCGAGGCGCAGTGTGGTAAGATCTGGACAGGACATTAAAATGTGCCTAACCGCCAGCAAGTGCCCACATGGGCAGAACGGCGCCGGCGCAGCCGTCAGCAGATGGCGATGGCTGAACCGGCAGTGTCCAATTCTTAACCTTGCTAAAACGACCTCCTCCCGCCGAGAAGGGCGTGAGGAGGACGTCCAAGCCACGGGAAGAGGTTTTAAGGCCCGAAGCTTGTTGTCGGTAAGTGCAGCCCAATCGGCATGCCACAGCGACACGACGCGCCGACAAATGACCCTGCTAAAATCGGACGAAGGGACACAACAAGAAGCTGTCCGAGGCTGGAGGACCGCAGCCTTAGCCGCGGCATCTGCAGCTTCGTTCCCAGGGATACCGACATGGCCAGGAACCCACATAAAGCTAACCGGCGTACCGGCGTCCACCAGCTGCTGGAGAGAGCGTTGGATCCGGTGTACGAAAGGGTGAACCGGGTACGGATCACTGAGGCTCTGGATGGCGCTCAGGGAATCTGAGCATATGACATAAGCAGAATGTCGGTGGCGGCAGATGTAAAGAACAGCCTGGTAGAGGGCAAAGAGCTCAGCTGTGAAGACCGAACAATGGCCATGGAGCCGGTATTGGAAACTTTGTGCCCCGACAATAAAGGAACACCCGACCCCGTCATTGGTCTTAGAGCCATCTGTATAAATGAAAGTCATGTTGATGAACTTCGAACGAAGTTCCAAAAAACGGGAGTGGTAGACCGAACCGGGGGTGACCTCTTTTGGGAGCGAGCTGAGGGCGAGGTGAACGCGGACCTGAGCCTGGAGCCAAGGTGGCGTGCGGCTCTCGCCCACTCGAAAGGTTGCAGGGAGTGAAAAATTAAGGTGTTGAAGGAGGCGACGAAAGCGAACTCCAGGGGGTAGCAAGACAGAGACATACAACCCGTATTGAAGGTCAAGAGAGTCGTCGAAAAAGGAACGATAAGACGGATGGTCGGGCATTGACAGTAGCCGACAGGCATACCGACAAAGCAGTATATCGCGCCGGTAGGTGAGTGGCAATTCGCCAGCGTCAGCATGAAGACTCTCTACGGGACTGGTATAAAATGCTCCGATCGCAAGTCGTAAACCCCGATGTTGTATGGAGTTGAGGCGGCGTAAGATGGATGGCCGTGCAGAGGAGTATACGAAGCTCCCATAATCCAGCTTGGAGCGGACGATCGACCGATATAGACGAAGTAGGACGGTTCGATCCGCTCCCCACGACATACCACTGAGAACACGGAGGACATTTAAAGAACGGGTACAACGGGCGGCCAAATATGACACATGTGGAGACCAGCTAAGTTTCCTGTCAAAGGTAAGGCCTAAAAATTTGGTTGTCTCCACGATTGGGAGAGCAACGGGACCGAGTCGTAAGGACGGTGGGAGAAACTCTTTGTAGCGCCAGAAGTTAATACAGACCGTCTTCTCGGCAGAAAAACGGAAGCCATTGGCGACACTCCAGGAGTAAAGACGGTCAAGAGAACGCTGAAGACAGCGCTCCAGGACACGTGTACACTGCGCGCTGCAATAGATGGTAAAATCGTCCACGAAAAGGGAGCCCGATACATCAGCTGGGAGGCAATCCATTATTGGATTGATCGCGATGGCGAAGAGAGCGACGCTCAAAACTGAGCCCTGTGGCACCCCATTCTCCTGGCGAAAGGAGTCGGACAGGACAGAACCCACACGTACCCTGAACTGTCGATCCAATAAAAAGGAACAAATAAAAAGAGGGAGGCGACCGCGAAAGCCCCATGTATGCATGGTGCGGAGAATGCCCGCCCTCCAACAGGTGTCGTAAGCCTTCTCCAAATCAAAGAACACAGCCGCGGTCGGGCGCTTCCGCAAGAAGTTATTCATAATGAAGGTCGACAAGGTAACCAGATGGTCAACAGCAGAGCGGCGCCTTCGAAATCCACATTGTACATTGGTAAGTAGGCGTCGAGACTCGAGCAGCCAAACCAATCGAGAGTTTACCATTCGCTCCATCACTTTACAGACACAGCTGGTAAGCGAGATAGGTCGATAACTGGAAGGCAAGTGCTTGTCCTTCCCCGGCTTAGGAATCGGGACAACAATAGACTCGCGCCAGCATGCGGGAACATGTCCCTCAATCCAGTTGCGATTGTATGTACGAAGAAGAAAACCTTTACCCGCAGGAGAAAGGTTCTTCAACATCTGAATATGAATAGAATCAGGCCCTGGAGCGGAGGACCGTGATCGGCCAAGTGCGGTTTCGAGTTCCCGCATGGTGAATGGTGCATTATAACTTTCACAATTCAAGGAGCGGAAGTCAGGTGGCCTAGCCTCCTCTGCCTGTTTGCGGGGGAGGAAGGCAGGGTGGTAATGAGCGGAGCTCGAAACCTCGGCGAAAAAGCGGCCGAAGGCATTGGAGACAGCCTCAGGGGCCACAAGGACTTCATTCGCGACCTTCAAGCCAGAAACTGGGGAGTGGACCTTAGTGCCAGATAGCCGGCGCAGGCTACCCCAGACAACAGAAGAAGGAGTAAAACTGTTGAAGGTGCTTGTGAAAGCAGCCCAGCTGGCTTTCTTGCTTTCTTTAATAATACGACGACACTGAGCACGTAATCGTTTATAATTAATACAATTCGCCACTGTAGGGTGGCGTTTAAAGGTGCGTAAAGCACGTCGACGAGCACGTGAAGCGTCTCTACATGCTGCGGTCCACCAGGGGACCGGTACGCGACGTGGAGAAGAAGTAGGGTGAGGGATGGAATATTCAGCAGCAGCGAGAATGACTTCCGTGAGGTGTGCGACCTGACGATCGCAGCTTGTGAAGGTTTGATCCTGAAAGGTCGCCCTGGAAGAGAAGAGCCCCCAGTCTGCCTTGGAGATGGTCCAACTAGAGGAGCACGGAGAGGGAGTATGCTGCAGGAGATGGATAACACACGGGAAGTGGTCGCTCGAATATGTATCAGCAAGTGCATACCACTCAAACCGGCGTGCAAGTTGGGGAGTACAGATAGAGAGGTCTAAATGGGAATAGGTATGAGATGTGTCCGAAAGAAAAGTAGGGGCGCCAGTATTGAGGCAGACAAGATTGAGCTGGTTGAAAAGGTCTGCGAACAAGGAGCCCCTGGGGCAGGATGCTGGAGAGCCCCAAAGGGGATGGTGGGCATTGAAGTCTCCAGTTAACAAAAATGGTGCAGGTAGCTGAGCAATAAGTTGCATCATGTCTGCCCTGGTAACGGCAGATGACGATGGAGTGTAAACGGTACAAAAGGAAAACGTAAAGGTGGGGAGAGTAATGCGGATGGCAACTGCCTGCAGGCCGGTGTGCAACGTGATGGGATCGTAGTAAATATCATCCCGGACCAGCAACATAACCCCTCCATGAGCTGGGATACCTACCACAGGGGGTAGGTCAAAACGCACAGAGGTGTAGTGTGCCAAGGCAATTTGATCGCATGGGCGTAGCTTCGTTTCCTGGAGGGCTACGACGAGCGGACGATGCAAGCGGAGCAGCAACTTCAAGTCCTCTCGGTTGGAGCGAATGCTGCGAATATTCCAGTGAATAAGTGCCATCGTAAGAAAAGGAAGATGAGAGAAGGGGTCACCTCGAAGGCCGCTTAGGGCCTGGCTTCGAGCGAGCACTGCCGCCGCTATCAGTAGGCGGACAGTCATCGTCCATGGGGTCTATAGGGTCATCGGCCATCTCGGGAGGATGGCCGGGAGGGGGAGCTTCCTCCGCCGGTGAACGGCCAGATGTTCGGCTACCAGCGGTGCGGCCAGGCGAAACGGATGACGGCCTGGGGCGGCAACCGCTGGGTGGCGCAGGAGAAGAAAGGCGCCGTGGCGGAGAAGGAGAACTGTGCTTCCTATGCGCCTTTTTAGAAGGACGTTTGGTGGAAGTACCGGTCGAAGGCTGGGAGGTCGAGGGACGGAGGAAGTCTGCACGGGATGGTTCCTTCTTGAAGGCCCGTGCATCTGACTTCGGGGTCTTCGACTTAGCAGAAGCTGAGGAAGTGGCTGGTGTCTGTGGGGTGATGGGAGGAAGAGGAGACGTCGACCGCGCGATCTTAGCACTGGCCGAACGGACGACCGTGGTGCTGAAGGTCAGATCGCATGTCTGGGTTGCTACCTCCCGGGTAGTCCGAGGAGAGGCGAAGACAGTGCTGTATTTCCCCGCTGGGAGCAGCGTGGGCTTCCTACTAGCCAATAGCTTGCGAGCAGCCGAGGTGGACACTTTCTCTTTGACCCGAATTTCTTGGATACAGCGTTCTTCCTTATAGACAGGACAGTCGCGGGAGGATGCGGCATGGTCACCCTGACAGTTCACACAACGAGGAAACGGAGGTGGACAGTCACCCTCATGGGCATCCCTGCCACAAGTGACACATTTAGCCGCATTGGAGCAAGACTGTCGAGTGTGATTGAAACGCTGACACTGGTAGCAGCGCGTAGGTGTCGGGACATAGGGGCGAACAGAAATAACCTCGTAGCCCGCCTTGATGCGCGATGGCAGCTTAACACTATCGAAGGTCAAGAAAAGTGTCCGGGTCGGTACAAGGTTATTGTTGACCTTTTTCATGACCCTATGGACAGCCGTCACGCCCTGCTCAGCGAGGAAAGATTGAAGCTCCTCGTCAGTCAATCCGTCGAGGGAGCTACTATAGACTACACCACGAGACGAATGCAAAGTTCGGTGGGCCTCCACCCGGACAGGGAACGTGTACAAGAGTGTGGCCCGAAGCAGTTTTTGTGCCTGAAAGGCATTCTCAGTTTCTAGTAATAAGGTACCGTTACGCAACCTGGTACAAGATTTGACAGATCCGGCTATGGCATCTACGCCCTTCTGAATAACGAAAGGGTTGACAGAGGAAAACTCCTTTCCGTCCTCAGATCGAGAAACTACGAGGAACTGTGGGGCAGGCGGTAGTACTTTTGTCACTGTTGGCTGGTCACGTTTCCGTTTTTGGGTTGAAGTCGAAAGCGATGGAGTAGAATCCATTGCGGAGGAATCCCCCATGATTGCCAGCGTCTCCGATGGCGCGCTCCTTCCTTGTGGGGACCCTCTCAGAGGGCACTCCCGCCTTAGGTGAATGTTTACACCTCAGGTCACACCTCCCGAGAAACAGACGGAGGGACCAATCGGCATGGTCAGAAGGTATCAGCTCAGGCAATCACCCCTCCCCGGGCCTGGCCTTTACCAGGGGGTACGCACGTGCCTTACATGTCTACCCAGGGCGGGGACTTACGCGTTACCCCGTCACCGGCTACGCGTGCGAACGCGTGGGTCGGCCTTCAGACACGCACAGGGAGGAAGGAAGAAGAGGGAAAAGAAGAGAGAGAGGGAGAAAGAGGACAGACTGTCTCAAACGCCGAGGCGGAGACCAGAGAAGGCAAGGAGAAGAAGGCAATGAGGAAGCAAGGAGGAGAAGAAGGCAAGGAGAAGGCAAGGAGAAAAAGGCAATGAGAAGGCAAGGAGAAGTCAAGGGAAAGAGTAAGGAAGACAGTGAGGTGGAGAAGAGCAAAGAAAGGAACCAACAAAAGGAAGGAAGAAACGAGAAGTGAAAAACCAAAAAGACCACGATTATAGGTCGTGAAACCGTCCGTCTCCGGACGCAGGCGCTAACTACCCCCGTGAGGGGGATGGACTCCTTTTAGTCGCCTCTTACGACAGGCAGGAATACCTCGGGCCTATTCTAATCCCCGGACCCGCAGGGGGATTCCCTATGTTTGTGAACTCGGCTTACACTGAAAGCAACGTGCTGCGACGTCTCATGTATGCAAATGTTAATTCAATAGTAAATGTGCAGCGTAAGGGAAGAGTCCAAATGACTAAATTTTTCTGTACGTGACCTAATATCGGTTAATAGCTCTTGATGATTGTTACGACAACTATACAGTATAGTGAAGGCTATAGAAATGCTCTGCACCCTAATTGAATTACAGTACTCATTCCCAAAAATTGACTCAATTCCTGTGATCTCCCTAATGTATTTGAAACATAGTTCAGCCTAAAGGTCGAAGTATATCTTCAAATGCCTTCTGAAGGCCGAGTTTAGGGTAATATGAAACACTGGGTTGTTACCAGCAAGCTCTCCGGTATTACACAATAAGTAATAAGTTACATCTGAGTAGCAATGTAAACGGCAACGGCTAACCTTCGGAAAATTTAGAATGAATTCAATATGTTTAGCAATACATACAAGTATGTCACATTTATAAGGTTCCGGCGGTCTCCAAATCACTCTGCGATCGCAAACTGATTAAAAACGTGTGACGTACAGCAGTCGTAGCATAGTCTGTGCAACAGTATCAAAATATTCCTTTGCAATAGCCAGTCATATTATCGGTGAAGAGGTGTGTAATAAATGACAAAGTAGATCCACAGCTCCCCACTTCCCTATGCTTAACATAA
Organism: Schistocerca cancellata; assembly: GCF_023864275.1. Lineage (NCBI taxonomy): Eukaryota > Metazoa > Arthropoda > Insecta > Orthoptera > Acrididae > Schistocerca > Schistocerca cancellata. The sequence goes on from NC_064634.1 coordinate 212,903,454, forward strand.
ACAGATATTCCAACAAGCATTACGTCTTCACATTTTGGTCTGGGACGAATTATCGCAGAATTAAATTAAAACTAGCACCAATTCCCTAGTACTGACCAAGATTTTTCGGGCAGATCTGCACAGTTGCAAGGCAACTGCCAAAACTAGAAATTCCCCCCCCCCCTCCAAAAAAAATCTCAAATCGTGTTCAAGGTATAAAACAGAATAAGGATTGCATCCACACATTGCCCTTTATGCAAGTTACTGTGTAACAGAAGTGTAGTCTACAGAAAAAAGGAGGTAGTGTTATTCCGTCGTAAACGGCTTCAAATCGAAACATCAACGAGATTATCAGCGAATGCATTTTTGCACAGGGTAGTTTCCAGTAGACGTAAGCCCGAAGTTTGGTTAGAAATGTTACACAAAGTGGTGAGGGAGTAACTAAAGCACTCTTAAGTGTGATCATCTTCGTGTCCAAAGGGCGACCAGTATTAGAATTTTTAGACAATGTAAGATGCCAAGGGGAGCTATTTATATCGGTAGTCATATAGTGTTAAAGCTGCTTGCGATATAGACGGGGTAGAAATCAACATCACAGCCATACAAGTTTCAACAAAACTCTGCAGTTATCCACAGCTCCAAAGATCGTGCAGAACCAAATCGGATGACATGCGTCCTCTGCAGAGGTATTCATAAAACCAAGGTTGGCATCTGCCCAGAGTGCAATAAGCAAAATGAGATCAATAGGAGTAATGAGTGGCACGATTTACCGGGAAGAACTGGCTTACAATGGGAATAAGGCGCACTTTAAAGCTACTACATCAGCACTATCTGGCCAGTTAGCTAAATACTTCCCAAAACCAGACATGGAAACATACAACTACAATCTCTACTGTACATCCAGCAATACGATATGGTACTGCCGACTCAGAAGAAGTCGACTCAACGATCCCCAAAGGAAGTACCACCTAATTATGTGAGATGGACTCTTCCCATCACCGTCATTAGTCGCCATGTACGAGTAATAAAAACAATACAACATGCCGAGAACGTACAGTCCGCTGTAGCAAGACTCGGGACATTAATAAAGGGTTACCGACTAGAAGAGTTTCCAATCGATTTAGCCTGCACCCAAGTGGCATAGTACCCCTGCCCATCTCAGCATAACCTCAATACGCTACAAAATGGCCTTGATGTGTAAGTTTGAATACCATGTTACCAGTTCTTAATAGAATTCTTAGCAAGTCTGGGAGTGCACCCCGTTAAATTTAAACTATTGAGACCGGGGGCGTAAAACAATATTACGATGCAAGTTTCGTCTCCTGATTGCAAGTAAGTTAAAATCAATCTCTGGAATTTTTTAAGGAACTCACGGCCATAAAAATTTAACAGATACAGCCTCATAACTCTCCATGAAACACAAACCATGCCGTTCTTGGTGAGGCTTTCGTTCCTGAGCGATAAAAATAGCCGTACCATAAGTGCAACCACTTTGGAGGGGTATCTGTAAGAGGACACACACACGTGTGGTTCCTGGAAGGGGGCAATAGTCTTTTCAGTAGTTGCAGGGGCAACAGTCTGGGTGACTGATTGACCTGGCCTTGTAACATCAACCAAAACGGCTTTGCTACGCTGGAACTGCGAATGCCTGAAAGCAAGGGGAAACTACAGCCTTAGTTTTTCCTGGGGGCACTCAGTTCTACTGTATGGCTAAATGATGATGGCATCCCATCGGGTAAAATATTCCAGAGCTAAAATAGACCCCCAACCGGATCTCTGGGCGGTGACTACTCAGGAGAACGTCGTCATCAGGAAAAACAAGACCAGCATTCTACGGATCGAAGGGTGGAATATTAGATCCATTAATCGGGTAGGTAGATTAAAAAATTTAACTAGGGAAACGGACAGGTTAAAGTTATACATACCCTGAATTATTGAAGTTCAGTGGTAGGAGTAATAGGACTTCTGGTCAGGTAAATACAAGTTTACAATCACAGAATCACATTGGGGTAAAGCAGAAACAAGTTTAATAATGAATGAATAGCAGAAATTCAGGCATTAACTGTGAACACCATCATGAATGTATTACGGTAGCCAAGGTACACACGAACCTCACACCCACTACAATAGTACAGGTTTACATATCAACTAGCTCCCCAGATGACGGAGAGGAAGAAATGTATGACAAGATAAAATAAATTATTTATATAGTTAAGAAAATCGAAAATATAATAGTGTTGGGGGACTGTTACTCGAGAGTAGGAAAGGCCAGAGAAGGAAAAATAGTAAGTGAATATCGATGGACGAAAGGAACGTATGAGAAAGCCGACTGGTAGAGTTTTGCACAGAGCATAATTTAATCATCGCTAACACTTCGTTTAAGAATCATGAAATAGGGTTGAACATGTGGAAGCGACCTGGAGACACTGGAATGTTTTGTATTGGCTATGTAATTGTAAGACAGAGATTTTGGAACCAGGTTTTAAAGTATAATACACATCCAGCGGCAGGTGTCGACTATGACCACAATTTATTGGTTATGAACTACAGATTAAAACTGAAGAGATTGGAAAAAGGTCGGAAATTAAGGAGATGGGATCTGGATAAGTTGAAAGAACTAGAGGTTGTTGAGAGATTTGTAGTAATCATTGGATAACATAGGAGATATAAAATGTAGTTGATGATCGAAGAAAATATAAAAATGCAGTAAACGAAAACATCTAAAAAACTGTGACTGACTGAAAGTGGAAAATGGCTAAACAGGAATGGATGGAGAAAAATCTAAAGATTTAGAACCACATATCACAAGAGGAAGGATAGATACCGCCTACAGGAAAACTAAAGAGACCATTGGAGAAAGAAGCAGCTGCATGAATATCAAGAGGTCAGGTGGTAAACCCGACCTCAGCAAAGAGGGGACACCTGGATGTTGAAAAGAGTATGTAGAGAGTCTGTATTTCAGAGCAATGTTACAGAAATGGAGGACGACGTGAATGAAGATGAGACGCGAGACACTAGTTTGATAGATCACTAAAAGACCTAACAGGAGACAAGGCCCCTGGGAGTTGTCGACATTCCGTCAGAGCCTCTGATAGCCTTGGGAGATCCAGCCACGACAAAATTCTTCCATCCGGTGTGCAACGTGTGTGAGACAGTCAAAATGCCCTCAGACGTTAAGATGAATATAATAATTCCAATTCCGAAGAAATCAGGTACTCACTAATTCAAAAAGTTAGGGTTGCAAAATACTAAGACGAATGGAGGAACTGGTAGAAGCTGGCCACGTCGAATGTCATTTGGGATAATGGAGAAATGTAGGAACACGCCGGGTAATACTCACCGTACGACAAACATACGTTTACAGCATTTGTAGACTTGGGAAAATCTTCTGAAATTGTTGACTGGGATACCCTCTTTGAAATTCTGAAGGTAGTAGGGGTGAAATAAAGGGAGCATAGGGTTATTTACTACTTGTACAGGAACAAGAAGGCAGATAAAAGAGCCGAGGGGCTTCAAAGGGAACCGGTAATTGAGAAAGCAGTGAGGCAGGGTTGTAGCCTATCCCCAATATTATTCCATTTCTGCATGAAACAAGCATTAAAGAAAACCAAAGGAAACTTCTGGGTAGGTACAATAGCCTGGGGAAAGAAATAAAAACTTTTGGGTTTACTGATTACATTGTTTTTCTGTCAAATACAGGAAAGGACTTGGAAAACCAGTTGAACGAAATGGTCTGGGTCTTGAAAGGACGATATGTCATGAACATCAACAACTACTTAACAAGAATAATGAATGTAGTCTAACTAAATCAGGGGACGATGAGGGTATTAGATTAGGAAACGAGACACTTAAGGTAGTAGATGGATTTTGCTACTTGGACAGCAAAATAGCAGATGTTGGCCGAAGTATAGAGGATGCCAAATACAGATTGGTAACGACAAGAAAAGCATTCCTGAATAAGAGAAGTTTGATAACATCGAATATTGATGTAAGAGTTAGAAAGTCCTTTCTGAAAGTACCTGTATGGAGCGTAGCTATGTATGGAAGTAAAACACTGACGAACATATGCTCAAAATATGCACCGTGTCATGGCCGTAGGACGGTGGGGGTATTGTTACTACATGGCGAAAATTCACCTGGGCTTCAACTGGACTTGGGATCGAATTCACCGCGATAGCTGTGGACTCTTGTGCGAGTAACGTTACTGCTGAACATTAGCAGTCTCTCGCGCTAGTTTTCCACCCCGCCGGAGACATCATTTTCCAGCAGGATAATTATCTGCGTTACAGGGTTAGAATCGCGCAACATTGGTATGAGACGCATAATCGCGAACTCACGCAACAGTGGTATGAGACGCATAATCGCGAACACGTTGATATCTTGGTCCGACGCGATGTGACACTTCTGGATCACTATAGGGCTCCAGCTGTGCACATCATTTACGGAAACTTTGTACTCTGTGTGTGGACATCCTGTGTCACATGTCTCTGGAAACCTACCAAGGAATTGACGAATCCATGCCACGAAGAATCGCTGCTGAATTCGGTTTCCGAGGTGGATCTAGCAGGTGGTCATAATGTTTCGCCTCATTAATGTATACTGAGACACTGAACTGTGTAAGAAAATGTATACAATCCACAAAATTCCATTATTATAAATATCAATATAACAATGAGATCCTGGAATCGAACGTACGACGTTCTTAAGCACCGACAATCATGTAAACACAAACTGCCGCGCCGTGTGGCCACGTTGTTTGAGGCGTCATATTACAGATTGCGCGGCCCATCCCGCCGGAGGTTCGAAAAAATGACTGTTGGACTTTAAATACAGCACCTTGTATAACATGTTTATCACTTGTAGCAAACATGCTGGGTATCTGTTTACCCTTTTAATTTTCAAATGATTCCAAACAGCTTTATTTGAAGATCATTAATTACGATTTGTTATTGTTTAAAAGCGAAAGTGTCGCGCGAACTATAAATGTGGTCAGGGTGGACTAAACATGTACCACGACAGAAAGGTGACCATACAGGAAGAAAGCGTTGTTCAAACGTAGACGTCGAAGAAAAGGGATGATAGTGAAATTAGCGTTGCGATCTTACAGAAAGTTACAAAATGGTTCAAATGGCTCTAAGCATGATGGGACTTAACATCTGAGGTCATCAGTCGCCTAGACTTAGAACTACTTAAACCTAACTAACCTAAGGATATCACACACATCCAGGCCCGAAGCAGGATTCGAACCTGCGACCGTAGCAGCAGCGCGGTTCCGGACTGAAGTACCTAGAACCTCTCGGTCACAACGGCCGGCTCCTGAGGTTAGAGTCCTCCCTCCAGCACGGGTGCATGTGTGTTGTTCTTAGCATAAGTTAGTTTAAGTAGTGTGTAAGTCTAGGGACAGATGACCTCAACAGAATTCACAAACTTCTGAACATATGAAACACAAAGATATCCAATGTTCATGAACCTGTCACTTGCTTGCCTAGTACGATCATTCTGTATACAGACCGATTCAAGACTGATGATAGCAAAGGGAGAGCGTCGTTTGACAGGTCAAAGCAAGATGGCAAAAACTGAAACCAGCAGATTACAAGACTATTACGACAGCTGCTTGAACCACAAACCCGAAATCGCTTCTTTACATTCAGTACACCACATACACCAGTACGGAGCAGGCAAGCCTCCAAATCCTAGGTTCTGTGAAGAGTCGTGAACGTCCTACCACTTATCGTATTGTGGTCATTTTTCTTTCGATAGATGTTCACAACAGTAGCACTTGAACATTCGACCATCTACGCCGTTTTTGAGATACTCGTTCACAGACTCTGGGTAAAAATACGAGGGCAGTTCAATAGGTAATGCAACACATTTTTTTTTCTCGGCCAATTTTGGTTGAAAAAACCGGAAATTTCTTGTGGAATATTTTCGAACATTCCCGATTCGTCTCGTATAGTTCCATTGACTTCCGACAGGTGGCAGCGCTGTACGGAGCTGTTAAAATGGCGTCTGTAACGGATGTGCGTTGCAAACAACGGGCAGTGATCGAGTTTCTTTTGGCGGAAAACCAGGGCATCTCAGATATTCATAGGCGCTTGCAGAATGTCTACGGTGATCTGGCAGTGGACAAAAGCACGGTGAGTCGTTGGGCAAAGCGTGTGTCATCATCGCCGCAAGGTCAAACAAGACTGTCTGATCTCCCGCGTGAGGGCCGGCCGTGCACAGCTGTGACTCCTGCAATGTCCTTCCCCATGGTCAAACGATCAACTCTGAAGTGTATTGTGCTACTCTTCAGAAATTGAAGAAACGACTTCAGTGTGTTCGTAGCCACAAAAATCTGAACGAACTTCTCCTTCTTCATGACAACGCAAGACCTCACACAAGTCTTCGCACCCGAGAGGAACTCACAAAACTTCAGTGGACTGTTCTTCCTCATGCACCCTACAGCCCCGATCTCGCACCGTCGGATTTCCATATGTTTGGCCCAATGAAGGACGCAATCCGTGGGAGGCACTACGCGGATGAAGAAGTTATTGATGCAGTACGACGTTGGCTCCGACATCGACCAGTGGAATGGTACCGTGCAGGCATACAGGCCCTCATTTCAAGGTGGCGTAAGGCCGTAGCATTGACTGGAGATTACGTTGAAAAATAGTGTTGTGTAGCTAAAAGATTGGGGAATAACCTGGTGTATTTCAATGCTGAATAAAATAACCCCTGTTTCAGAAAAAAAATGTGTTGCATTACTTATTGAACTGCCCTCGTAATATCACCTTTGTCAAAGTCGCTGACGTCACATGCGGCTTGTAGCCACGTCCATGTTTGATCTACTTACACCCATGCATAAAAAGATCTCGGTTTACTTGCCGCGTCAAATTTGGATAAAATCCCAAGTTTTCGATGACTACCTCCGTCATCTTCGCCGGGGGCAAAACAGTCAGATTTACCCCTGACAAAGATGACGGAGGTAGTCATCGAAAGCTTGGGATTTTATCCAGATTTGACGCGGCAAGTAAACCGAGAGCTTTTTATGCAAGGACTCCGTCGCGAAAGACTTCGTAGTCATACTTACACCCATGCTCATAAATTAAGGATAATGCTGATACGTGGTAAAACAACGCTCTGGTGGGCGGTTTGCGGGTTTCAATCACCTCGGGGTATGACCATGCAGTGGATTTGACCTGCGATCGTCGCACGGTGACGCTGGCAGAAGTCCACATACAAGAGTACGGTGCAGCGAGTTAGTGTGCAGACGTTTTCAGACGTGTCAATGGCTCAAAGAACATATATTGATGACGTTATGAGGGGTAGAATACTAGTGCAACTGGAGGCTGGTCAAACACAGCAGGTCGTAGCACGGGCCCTCCGTTTGCCACAAAGTGTGATCTCAAGATTATGGCAACGGTTCCAGCAGAAAGGAAACGTGTCCAGGCGCTGCAGCACGGGACGTGCACTGTGTACAACGTCACAAGAAGACCGATATCTCACCATCAGTGCCCGCAGACGGTCAGGGAGTACTGCGGATAGCCTTGCTCGGGACTGTACCGCAGCCACTGGCACAGTTGTCTCCTGACACACGGTCTATAGACGACTGAACAGACATCGTTTATTCGCCCAGAGACCTGCAAGGTGCATTCCACTGACCCCTTGTCACAGGAGAGGCCATAAAGCTTGGTTTCATGAGCACAGTACATGGTCCTTGGAAAAGTGGTCCCAGGTTATGTTCACGAAAGGGTCCAGGTATAGTCTGAACAGTGATTCCCGCCGGGTTCTCATCTGGCGTGAACCAGGAACCAGATACCAACCACTTACTGTCCTCGGAAGGGACCTGTATGGAGGTCGTGGTTTGATGGTGTGGGTTGGGGTTATGATTGGTGCACGTACACTCCTGCATGTCTTTGACACAGGAAATGTAACAGGTCGGGTGTATCGGGACTTCATTTTGCACCAGTATGCCCGCCTTTTCAGGGGTGCAGTGTGTCCCACCTTCCTCCTGATGGATGATAACGCACGGCCCTACCGAGCTACCATCGTGGAGGAGTACGTTGAAACAGAAGATATCAAGCGAATGGAGTGGCCTGCCTGTTCTCCAGACCTAAACACCATCGAGCACGTCTGCGATGCTCTCGTTTTGACGTATCGCTGCATGTCTTCAACCCCTACGACACTTCAGGAACTCCGACAGGCACTGGTGCAAGAATGGGAGGCTATACCCCAGCAACTGCTCGACCACTTGATCCAGAGTATGCCAACCAGTTGTGCGGCCTGTGTACGTGTGCATGGTGCTCATATCCAATATTGATGTCGGGGTACATGCACAGGAAACAGTGGCGTTTTGTAGCACATGTATTTCGGGACGATTTTCTCAGCTTATCACCAGTAACGTGGACTTACAGATCTGTGTCGTGTGTGTTCCCTATGTGCCTATGTGCCTATGCCACGTTGTGTGGCACCACATTCTGCAATTATCCTTAATTTATGAGCATGAGTGTATACACTTTCCTCACCGTGTCACGTTCTCTCAGTGTCACCATGTAGCAACCAACCCCGCGGTGGGCAGTGGTCATGACGTTTTGGCCTGTCAGTGTAAGTAGCTATTACTGCAGGTGCAAGAGCGAGGTTGAAGGGAAGATATGTAAAGGTCTGTGAATGACCACCGAAGCAGGAAGTGTGCAAAACATTGGTTCGAGCTGTTTTTAGGTACTTTTCGGCAATCTGTGATCCTTTAAAAAGTAGGACTAATTGAGGTGACAGTGGCAGTCCAAAGGTGAGCGCAGCGTTTCGTCCGGTTTCTTTCAATAGGCAGGAGAGCATCGCGGAGATGTACACGCAGTCTAGTGGAAGAAAGGGCTTTTACTTCAAGGTATGATTGACTACTGAAAATTCTGGAGTCGCTTTGCAAGAACAGGGCAACGACATTTTAGTCTGCTCTTAAGCTTCCTGGAAAATGACCATCACCGTGGATTCGGAGTAACTTGTGGTCACGCGGAGGCTTCCCGAATCTTTTTGTGCGCACGCACCTCTCGCTAATAGCGACGACAACGCATAGAGGACAGCTTAGTACCGTCGGCTACAACCAGGCAGCGTAGATACTCGTGACACAGACTGATGAGATAAAACATTATGAGTGCCTGCATAATAGCGTGTTAGTCGACTTTTGCTCCGCAATATAGCAGGTAATCGGCATGGCATGGAATGTGGATTGTAAAACCAGATGTGTACAAGTGAGGCATTAGATGTTAGTGGTTTTCGGGAGCGGATCTGAGACATTCACCATCGTGTTCATACTACATGGATTTAATTGCTAAGACATCTACGTGAGCTTATTATCGTGATCCTGAAACTATTATAACAAGATTCTGGTTATGTGGCACGAACAGTTATCCTGCTGGAAGATGTTATCACCGTCGGCGAAGACAGCAACGAAGGAGGGATCCATTTGTTATTATACGTAGCCCACAGCAGATAGCGCATGGAGGCGAGGGATGAGATAATCGTATGGCATTGTTGGCAGGGCCCCATGCGGGGGAGTTCGGCTGCCGTATTGCAGGTCCTCTTTATTTGACGCCACATCGGCGACTTGCGAGTCAATGATGAAGGACACACAACACCCAGTCCCCTGCCGGGAATCGAACCCGGGCCCTCTGCGTGGTAGCCGGTAACGCTACCGGTACACTACAGAGGCGGACAGTGCATGTAGATGATGGGTTGCGATAGCTATTTGGTTTCGAGATATAATCACCAAATGGCAAACAGTAAAGCCATATAAAAGATCTTACATAAAACTGCAGGTAAAATGTTTCTACAAATAGGTCATGATAACTAAGAGCAAAAAAACTGTGAACGTATACACTGCTGTGGTAGAAATGAATAAAACCTGCACTAGTGAGGTAAGAGAAGTAATTTCTCAGTGGCCAGGCAGTATTACGGCTGAAAATCATTTCGTACACTTTCATCCACTTCAGTGAAACATCAGGATACAGACGCACTAAGTAGCGTCACATTATACTCAGTTACCTCAGAAAGTAAGATGGAATCAACAATGCCCCATAATCTGGATGCTATTAACTGAGTAATAATATATTCAATTAGAACAATGACTGATAAGAATCTAAAGTGGAGAAAATATAAAATTGCATCAGCGTAAAGGAACGGATATAGCACATATCATATTGCACAAGACAGTAGCTCACGCATGAAATGTAACTTAACTTTGTGTTCTGCCTTACGGCAGGTGTTGTCGTGGGGGAAGCCTCGTCAGAGAGGTCCACCACCTGAGCGTCTAGGGAAATGATTTCAGTGGTTATTTCCCGTTGCCTTCCACTGATGATGATGAAATGCTAATGAGGACAACATAACATCCAGTCCCTGAGCGGAGAAAATCTCCGATACAGCCGGGAAGCGAACTCGGGTCCCTTGGCGTGACAGACCGCCGCTTTGACCACTCAACTATCGGGGCAGACACATGAAATGTAAGAAGTATAAATAAAGAAAACCATATAAGTTGAAAATTACAAATTTCAAAAAATACAATAAACTTCTTAACTCCAAAAAATTACAAAAATACAAGGCAGGACCACTTGACTGACAGCATCCAGATTTGACAACTGACTAAAACAGTGACGTCATAGTGTCATAGTATCAAAATATATTTGATTCTTTCCGGCCAGGTGATCCTTTAATAGTCTTCTGCCGTTTTTATGAACGTTTCACTATTTCCATTTCTTCCCGAATATTTAGCTTTTTGCCTTTCTGAGCGCAGTGAAGAACTTTTAAGCTCTGTTAAAAAAGGGGTGGGTGGCCACTACGTTTTATGTGTTGCTCAAAGGACGACTTGTGTTTAACTTTGCCGTTTTTATAAAACTTACGTGTATGAAATATAGCCTTAATGTCCTGCTAGTCTGACTAACATACAACATTCGAGCATATACAGACCTGAATTCAGATGTTTACTTCTGTTTAGCTGCTCGTTTCATAAATAGTTATATTGAATATTAAAATTGCAGAGAAAACTGCTCGCATATCCATCTCCAGAAGAGCATAGCCAGATCGTAGAAGAAATTGTCCAAGAAGGAAAAACGTATATAATTATTTTACGTTACAGAAATACTGTTTAGAGACCTATCATTATTTACAGGCACTTTAATCTCATATACAGTATTTACAATGGAAGCGCTGTAGCCCATCATAACAGCAATGTATTTAAACAGTCAAGTTCTTACTTTTTATTCATTTCGATGACTAGTTTCGGGCCGAGACCCATTATCAAATCATCATAACGTAGTCCAAAATCGGTCTCGGCGCGAAAATAGTCATCTAATGAATAAAAAGTAAAAATTTGGCAACTTTGACTGGTTTGATTTCTACTAATTAACAGAAGTTGCTGACCAAAGCTAGTCCAGCATGCTGGAAGTTCGTAAAAATGTATTTAATGTATTTAAGGTTTCCAGTCTCTGCAGAGATGGCTGAGACACAAAGGGGCCATCCAGGCAATCGCTGACTTAATGGAACTGAGCTTATATTCCCGGGATGGCCCGACGACGCTGGAATAATGGAGTGAGTTTTCTGAAAATGACCATACAGGTTATGTTATCTACTAGACGTAAATGCAAAACACAATAATGCAGTACTCCGTCTGGATCCATTTTCTCATGTGTGAACACCAAGCAGTTTCAGAACTGTCACTATTATAAACAACAATAACGTCCTCGACATACCGTGGATAAAAAAATAATTTTCCGACAAGCTTCTGAATTCATATTGAATCATTTACGTTCAATATGTTTAGCAAAAATATCCGCCAGGAAACCCGGCAGACAACTTCCCACAGCGAGTCCATCGCCTTGCCTATAAACATGATCCTTGAAAGAAAAATAATTATGTGACGTAAGGAGTCGAAGAAGAGAGATTACCTTACTAATTTACTTGTTCATCATACGTTTATTGTTAGTGAGGATAGTCTCTGCCAGAGAAACCCTAGTGTACATAGTTTTGATATCCAGCGGTAGTAGGCAACATTCACGTGGAGACGTCTGGCTCTAGAGTAGCGAAAAAAGTTCATTACGATTGGCAATAGACAAACATTAAACGCAAACATATTCTTTTTATACCAACCGCAGTAATAACTTTTGAGCAGATTCTTCTAGGATTCCCTGTACCATTAATTATAGGACGAATATGGAAGCCATCCTTATGTGTCTTAATCTGCGGTATAAGCGACGGCATTTTAGGGTTCATAACACGTAATCTGGGCAAATGACTGAGATGGATGAAATACATTTAAGTATGACTTTCACTTTTTCGCATAAGCGATAGAAGGGTCGTGATATAATCTTCTTTCGCCATTCTCTTCGATAAAGGATAGTACTTTTTCAGTATAGTCGTTACGGTATAAAACAACAGCTGTAATTCCCTTATCAATATGCTTAATTACGAAATCTTTTTCTTCCGCATTTTTGTATAAAGTTCCAAAAATGCTATTAAGAGATCGTCACATGTAATCTTTTAAGCTTTCCTCTTTATTAGAGCCAGGTGTGTCTATTTCTAACTTAAGGTCAGCCGAGACTGTTTGTAACGGTTCTGTCACCTAAATTCGGTCCTGTCTGATGTAATTTCATCTGCCTATCATCAAAAGAAATGTCGGTGAGATTAACCACCCTTTTCGCAAACTGAAAGAGGCCTTCAAGCGAAGGTTAAGGCAGGGGGTACCGTTGCCTAAGTATTTCTAGTTCTCGGCTACGACCCTTTTCGTCAGCTGGCCTTCTTCCGGCTCAAGTACGTTAACAACATGCATCGTCACATCAGAAATGGGAGCGTCGGATAAAGCAGAAAAATAGGCACTTTAGGTTAAAGCATTTAAATTGTCTTTTTGCTGCTACCACTTCCTAATTTCATATCACTGCCTTGGCACTATTGAACATATCGAAGCTTGGCAATTAGTTCTTTTTTAATCTACAAGTTTTGTGCACATACACCGAAAATAACCTTGTCTCCTCACATCGCTTGTAATATTTACTGTTCGTTGATGCTTTCATCGTTTTATATTTAAGCTTTCGTAGTGATCACGTCGTCCGTTCTTCTGACCGAGGAAACAGAGCATCCTGGAGCTTTTCCCAATCCATGACAGTGTCAGTGGTAATAATATGAAAAAACAAACAGTCTCGGTTGCAGAACTGGATTTTTTACTTTATTTGTCCACCAATGGCGCGTTTCGCCTTATAAAAGGCATCTTCAGATTCGCTGGCAAATTATGGTGTAAAGCACATCGGTTGCCAGGCTCGGACATTTGCTACCGCTGGTTGCTGTATCACTACGCCATGGACTGGAACAAGAAACGTAATTCATCCGACCAAGTGACATGATTCCATTGATCCACTGCCAGTCTCCATGATTCAGTGTCCATGTCTACTGTAACCTACAACGTAATTTGGTCAACATGGGAAAAAGTGAGGGTAGTGAGCAGCTAAGCCTCATTCTGAACAATATGTGATGAAGTCAAAATCTTCTGGGTTATTAGACCGCGTCATATTTCTAGCACTAGTGGACACCAGAAGATCCTGAGAAAGATACTAGCTGAAGGGTCGTAACGTCGATTATGACGCGGCCTAATAACCCAAATATTTTTAACGTGCGTGACAACGGCCACGAAAGCCTGGAGACTTACATAATATGTGATGAAATGTATGTTTCGAAATAGTTGTGCCAGTACCATCAAGCCGGCCGGGGTGGCCGAGCGGTTCTAGGCGCTACAGACTGGAACCGCGCGACCGCTACTGTCGCAGGTTCGAATCCTGCCTCGGGCATGGATGTGTGTGATGTCCTTAGATTAGTTAGGTTCAATTAGTTGTAAGTTCTAGGGAACTGATGACCGCAGAAGTTAAGTCCCATAGTGCTCAGAGCCATTTGAACCATTGGTACCATCAATGTATTCTGTGAACAAAGTGGTTTAAATGGCTCTGAGCACTATGGGACTTAACATCTGAGGTCATCAGTCCCCTAGAACTTAGAACTACTTAAACCTAACTAACCTAAGGACATCACACACATCCTTGCCCGAGGCAGGATTGGAACCTACGACCGTAGCGGTCGCGCGGTTCCAGACAGAAGCTCCTAGAACCGCTTGGCCACTCCGGCCGGCTTTCTGTCAACAGATGGGCCAGGAGTTGCCTTCTCTCCTGGTTTACAGGGTGGGAAATAGTCGGACATCCAAGTTCTGTGATGACACGCGAACCACCAACCCCTTGTTGCTTACTTCGTGATTTCACCGCAGTTTAACCACTTCCTGTAGTTACTGCGGACAGTATCACGATAACAGCCGACCAGCTTCGGCGTAACCTTGATGCTCGTTCCCAGGTGTCTGTCCTTTGACTGGGTCGCTTATGTCAGTGGATTTCCCCGTTTGCCGTCTGCGCCTTTTCTAGAAGGCCCATTTGTCTCGGCACAGATTATGTACTTTCCTAACATCATCACGTAACCACGTCACAAGGTCTCATTCAGTCTCACGGTGAGAGATGATCATGATGTTTAGATTCTGCCCAAGACGCTTCAGTCTGCAACCCCACTGCTGCTACGGTGGCAGGTTCGAATCCGGCCTCGGGTATGGCTGTGTATGATGTCCTTAGGTTAGTTAGGTTTAAGTAGTTCTAAGTCTAGGGGACGGATGACCTAATATGTTAAGTCCCATAGTGCTTAGACCCATTTCAACCATTTGTTTAGATTCGTCAGAATATGTGAACCTGTTATCTGAAATTAATTCCATGGCTGGTGCTGTTCGACAGGACTACTTTGGTTTGATATTAACACTTCCAGCCACCATTCGAAGCAAAGTAAGTATAGGGGGAGAATATTTTTTCCAAGAAATGTGGAGGAGAAATGAACTGAGAATCGTTTCGCAGTTACACCACAGACACAAGTTTCTGCGAGCACGTGGAGGGCGCTGGAATTGTCGTCACGGCGATCAGTTAGGCGGGGACGCTGCCAGCAGGGAGATGGGCCACGCGGCCGCCCCGTGGCTACGGCGTGACGCAGGCAGCCTTCACATTTAGCGGGCAGGAAACACACGCCAGGACAGGTGAATCCTCCGCTGGTCGCCGGCCATTTACAGTTAGCTGCGTGGGCGGCGCCAAAGGCTGTCTCCCACTCCTCCTAATGCCGCACCCACAGGCTCGTCCGTCGACCTATTGTCACCAAAGAGTGTCTCATCGTTTCAGCTAGACTCCATTGTCTATGTATCTGTGCGACCTCTCTGCTAAAATTTAATGCTCGGTTGTAGTCCTTACCGTGTTATGGCGATTTCTTTTTCTCAAGAGTTATAAGCGTTCATTGAACTTCTGAACCTCCTGCCGCATATCATTCAAAATAATTCTCATTTATTGTTCCATCTCAGCTACACATTTTTGTGTTGATTACATGTATCGACCCCTCTGGGTCACCTTCAGATCCTAAAAGTTGCGTCAGCAACATGTCTTTTCTACTCAGAAGCTTCTGAGTAGACAAGACGAGTTGCTGACGCAAGTATTCTTATGTAAAAATAACCCAGGATGATCAAAACATGTAATGTAATTAAAAATGTGCAGCTGAGATGGAACAATAAATGAGAATTATCTTAAATATCAGTTCATTTGCTGAATCACTCAAGATGAGTATATCGGCTATAGCATGTCATTCCATTAAAAATTTGAGGAGAGGATGTGAGTGAGATCGCCGCGCGGGATTACCCGAGCGGTCTAGGCGCTGCAGTCATGGACTGTGCGACTGGGCCCGACGGAAGTTCGAGTCCTCCCTCGGGCAAGGGTGTGTGTGTTTGTTAGTCCTTAGGATAATTTAGGTTAAGTAGTGTGTAAGCTTAGGGACTGATGACCTTAGCAGTTAAGTCCCATAAGATTTCACACACATTTGAACATCTGTCAGTGAGATCCGATTGGATGGCTTGACGCCTGCTTTTCACTATACAGTTACGCATACTCGCATGAGTAGTGGCTACAAAGTTTAATTTATCATGTCGAAAGAAAGGGAGATTTTTTGTTTATTTGCAGGTAAGGACTGGTTAAAATTAAAGTGCAGGTACGCACAGAGGTGCAGCGGTATCTGTAATTATTGTATGGCAACGAAACTTTGTGGATATTCTGATGTCTTAATACGGAACTGATTCACTCTGAAAAAAAAATAGTCCCGCTTTCGGCCACCAGGTGCAAATCGAGTGCTGCGAGTGCAAGAAACGTTTCCATATGTAATGGTTTAGGAGCGGACGTGGGTAGGAAAGGTAAACAAGTGACAAAGACATAATGTTGATTTTATTATTAACCATTGCTTACACAAATTCTTTGATATAAGCATCGGAGACCTCGACGAGATGCTGCATTCGTCAGACAAAGTGTTCAGCAGTTGTTCGCGGCAGTTCAAATAGAATCCGAG
This sequence comes from Schistocerca cancellata, assembly GCF_023864275.1. Lineage (NCBI taxonomy): Eukaryota > Metazoa > Arthropoda > Insecta > Orthoptera > Acrididae > Schistocerca > Schistocerca cancellata. The sequence continues at coordinate 212,919,846 of NC_064634.1, forward strand.
CAATGGATTTCAGTATACTGGACTTCAGATTACATAGAGACCGAAAGTATCTATGATCCTGGTTGTTTTAGATACCCCAAAAGCCAGAAGTCTCTTGGATTAAGATTAGGTTATCTTGCAGGCCACGCTCTATAGATAACATGTTCGTGGAAGGTTGGATTAAACATTGACTTGGCGAGCGACATGAGGTGTTGCCCCATTTTGCATGAAAACAGTTATTTGCAGAGAGATGCCTTCTTTCAAAGCAAGAATCAAATGCCGTGCAACAAGGTCTCGATAACGTGCAGATGTCACGGTGCACCTGACAGGCTCTCTGCGTGTAGTCTCTCCAAAGAAAAACGGGCGGGAAATAAAGATGCTTGAGATCTACACCACACACTTAGGACGACTTCAGTGGCTCCTCGCGCACAACAAGCGGCAGTTCTGTGTGTTCACTCGACCTTGTAGTGTAAAATGTATCTCGTCACACCGTAGAATACTGCTCGGCCACTGCTTCGACCCGGGCCACAAACGGCAAGAGCAAATTTAGAATCTTGTCGTGGATCATTAAGTTCCAGTTGCAGCACCGTCTGCATCTTCTAAGGGTACCAGCGCAAAACAGACCGCAAAACATTCCGCGGCTTCAACCATGGGATGGACAATTCTCGTGATACAGCACGGGTCCCAGTACTACTGCATGGTCAGTTACAGCAACAGGAATCTCGTCAGTAAGTTGTATCCGGACAGGACACCTTCCTCTTCCACGTACCACAAAAAGCTGACCTGTATTTTCATTACCACCTTCTTTAAATCATTTAATGACATCGGGCATCTCCTCAAATCTTTCAGTCGGTGATACTCTCTCAATGCAGCACTGTATTTGCTGCCGTTCACATAAAACAGTTTCACTAACAGCGCACGGTCTCTCTCCTAGATTAGCCATTGTATGTAAGTATTGTATTGTATGTTAACCGGGGACCTAGAAACGACGGAGAGGCTCCGTTCCCGCCGCAGCCGCAGTGGTCCACAACCCAACGACGACTACCGCAGTTTACTTCACCCCTCCGCCGAACCACTCTTTCAGGGTTATTGTGCGGTTCGGCCCCCGGTGGACATCCCCCCTCCCCAGGGAACCAGGGAACGTCTCACACCAGACGAGTGTAGCCCCTATGTTTGCGTGGTAGAGTAACGGTGGTGTACGCGTACGTGGAGAACTTGTTCGCGCAGCAATCGCCGACACAGTGTAGCTGAGGCGGAATAGGGGGAGCCAGCCCGCATTCACCGAGGAAGATGGAAAACCGCCTAAAAACCACCCACAGACCGGCTGGCCCAACGGACCTCGACAGAAGTCCGCCGGGCGGATTCGTGCCGGGGACCAGTTGATCCTTCCCGTGCCATGTATTACTTACTTGATAAAGAATCTCTTCAATTAATTTTATCTGTGGGAATGTACATATTTGAGTTGCTATAATCCGACATTCTACAAAAAAACGTTTGTGATGCTGGCGAGTCAACGCCACAATTTCGCTTGTAAGAATAGTCTTCGTTGAAATCACGTGATACGTATGTTGATATACAGTAAGAGCGTTTATGTCGATGCTCTAAAATAACCTAAATGAAACATCATGAGTCGCCCGATGAGGCCGAGCGGTTCTAGGCGCTACAGTCTGGAACCGCGCGACCGCTGCGGTCGCAGGTTCGAATCCTGCCTCGGGCATGGATGTGTGTGATGTCCTTAGGTTAGTTAGGTTTAAGTAGTTCTTAGTTCTAGGGGACTGATGACCTCAGAAGTTAAGTTCCATAGTGCTCAGTGCCATTTGAACCATTTCTGAAACATCATCATCATCAACCACAACAACGGAGAATATCATCAAAGTCAAATTTAGATGTTCATTTTATTTTATTAATGGGCTGAACGAACTTATCAGAGACATCACAACCACTCCTTCCTCCAGCCTATCTCACATCGTATCACCTATACTACCAATAAGAACAGCCTGTGGCTCAATGGCTTCGTGCAAGTCTTTCCACTGGATAACACTTCGGCGACTTGCGTGTCTGTAATCTACCGCAGTTATCCAGCTATGGAAAGGAGACTCGCCGTTTAACGTGGAAACCAAATCACGTGTCATACCTCGCAACTTCGAATCAACGCTAAGAGAGGAATGCTACGTTAAATGATGACTTAAAACTTCCGAGTGCCGACGGTGATTCTATCCCGTAGCATCTCGGTTTCCAGGTATGCACGTCACATGGCCCTAAGGCTATTGTATCCAACCACGTATAAAATATAATTCTTGGTCTTCTGAGTTGTACACATGCTTATGACTCAGTCACATTAATTCATGAGAGAAACCAGCAAGGCAATGGTTTTAATTAACAATACTAGTAACAACAATAAGAGCAACAAACATGATAACAGGGAACAATAAAATTAGCAGTAATTGTTAACTCTTCAATACTTTTGAAAACTTACTATTGTAGCCTGAGTATGTATAAAAAGAACATTTAAATTATAGTGACAACTGTAAACCAGATAGAACGTTTCAATAGAGGGGTCTGCGTTTAAGAGTGGCCTTGACAAAGAAGATCAAAAAGGCATGAGCTTCAGTAAAGTATACAACACATTATTACTGTTGTGACATCAGAAAGAACTGTCGCCCTGCTCCAGAAAATGTGTGTGTGGTTCCTATTAATTTTGCCTTTAGGGGTCCCGGATGTCAGTTTTCGGCACAGACATTTCTTTGAAAAGATAACAGTTTGAGGCAGATGCTAAGTCTGATACAAGCAAGGACGTCAAGCCCTGAGCAGGAGGTAACATAAATGTGAGAATATAATGACATTAGTGCATGTGGGATGGAGTAATGCGTCCGCAGAACCGAACGTACGACATAGGCATTCCTATTTCCTTTTGTTGGGAATGCACAATAATATATATGTAACACTATTTGATCAAAAATATTCAGACACCTACACCAATTCCTATATGGGGTGTTCTTGCACTTCGTCTTGAACTCTGCTGGAGACTCAATGGGGAGCAAAAATGTCTTTAGATAAATGCAAGCTCTTCTTTCTCAAAAGTAGTAACCAAAGTCGGTAGTGATGTTGATGCTGGATTATGAGCCGAAATATACGTCTCAACTTAGTCCAACAGTCCTAAATCTGGAAGTTTCCTCAGAGGTATGCAATCATTATGAATATAGTTACTGGAAAGAATTAAAAAAGGATGTGTGGTTGCTTAGAACAGTCGCTGGTTATCTCTGAACCTGTTTACGAACTCTCACGACACATTTCGGATTTAACCCATCATGTAACGACCTCCATTGAAGAGAGAGACGTAGCAGACCTTACGTTACAAATTTTATTTATTTACTTTTTTCTTTAATGATTTGAGCAGTAGCTCAGTACGCCGCTCTTCAGACTACAGAAGTTTTAAAAACATAATAAGAAGACAATAAGTAATAAAAGTAGGCGAAAAAAACGATGACTTTTAAATTATAAAATGGCGGGAAAATTGTGGAAGTTAAAATATAAAAGAAAAGTAGGTGATGCTAATCAAAACACACAGTAAGCAGACAGATACAATAGTAGACAGACAATTAAAAAACAAGGCGACTGCCTGGTTTCTGTCTGCAAGAGATAAAAAAATCACACGTAGCGACAGTGTGGTTTCTGTTTGCTACAAGTCAGAAAAGATGCACAACACTTAAGATTCACTTAAAACACTGCACTAGAATGTTCGCACAAAGATGACACACCACAGCTTACAGCAGACGGGTGGGGGGAGGAGGGTGGAGGGGTGCGGACAGATGAGGGGAAAAATGGAGGAGGAGAGGAAAAAGCAAAGTAGGGGGAAGGAGCTAATCAAGGTAGAAGAGACATAAGAGGGGAGGGAGGAGCAGGGCGGACTCGAGAGGCAGTGGGGAATGGCAGAGGAGGAGAATACAAAATGACTCGCGGGGAAGAGAAGGAAGTTGGAGGGTAGGCAGGGAAGAGGGAAAAACAGGATGAGAGGGGGGAAAGAGAAAGCCTAGGAAATTGACGGAGCAAGGGGGGGGGGAGTATGAAGTCTGCAGGAGGTGTAGAGAACTCAGATATGTTAAAGGAAAAGGAGCAGATGGAGGAAAGAAATAATGTCATAATGGATCCGCATGGGGGATGAGAGATGTATACGGAAAGTGAGGTGGAGTGCATGGCTCTCGAGGATCTGGAGGGACTTACATACAAATTTTACAACGCCAGTGTCTTACAAATGTCATTTATAAACGAACTTTTACACACAGAAATATATGCGATAATAGAAACATCGTTTTAGATGTCAAATACTGTCATTACCTTTATGTAGAATACCAGGTACAACTATTAGTTGCATAGTTCGATACTAAATGTTGGATTATTGTACAACACCTGCGCCAGTGTGTGTGCTTGGAGGAAAATTCTGTTACACTAGGTGGCGTATCCATGACGAAGCGTGTTCAAAAAGCTCCACACACGTTAGTGGCAAAGGAAGTATCATATTTGAACTCTTAAGATACAATTGCAGAATGTGCATATCAATGAATGAAACATTTGTAAGTGGCTTATCCACACACAAGCAAAACATGTCAGTTTCCTCATAAATACTCAAGTGATATCTCATAAAACCAGTGTACAACATCGTTACAAGGATTTGTCTCATCAGGACAATTTCCAGCAACCCCCATTCTTAGACAATGAATTTCACTGTTACGTCTACTGTTCTTATGAACTGTAGCTCAGCCTCGTTTCCCCCCTCCCAAGGGCCCGTCTTTTCCATCCCCTACTTCCCTGTGGGCAGTCCCCCCCCCCCCACCCGCCCTTGAGTCTCAACACTCCGTCCTCCGCTGTTTCCCTCTAATGGCCTTCCCTCCCCGGTCCCCTTCAGAGTTCCCCCTGCCCCACCCTCCATCACCCTTCATTACCCCCTTTCTGCACCGCCCCTCCCCCTATTCCCTTATACCTCATCTCCCCACCCCTGGCGATCCTCCAAGATTATTTTCATCGTCGAGTGTGCTGCGCCAGTGTTCATTTCGATGCAGTTGTACAGTCTCATCAAGAGATGTGATTTTTAACCGTGTACTCCACTTGTATATAGTTTCCTTGTCCATTGTTTTTCCGTGCTGCACCACCCATCGCGTGGCTGTTTTAATCGCTCTGCGTCTTGTTGTGATCCTGCCATATTTGGACTTGTGTCTTTTAATACTCAAAATGTGTGGTATTTTGCGTAAAATACTTTTTGTTTTTAATCTCCATTTTACAGTCACCCCTTCTTTTGTATGCTTTTCCCCATAATGTTCCCCCTTGTTTATGCCTGTGCTCACCCATTTTTCTCCTTTTTATTGTTTGAAATGTCCTCCTGTACACTTGCAAACATCTCTCAGCTAAAGAGCAGCGCCTATGATGCTGCCAGCCCGCCCCAGATGGGGAATTGAAATCACAATAAAGGGAAAAAAATTGTTTCTATACGTATGTGTACCTATGTAAAAATGAAGTGTGTTACAGTGCAAATTGGCTATGTTACTTAGCATAGGACACATTTTCGTAGATCGTTTCTAATCCGGCCAAGTGAAAATACGGGATAGCGATAAGTAAATATACGGATGGCTGTAGTATCACATACACTGTAAAAGGGCATTGCATTGGTGGACCTGTGATTTGTACTCAGGTGATTTACGCAAAAAGGTTTCCGACGTGGTTACGGTCGCTCGATGGGAAACAGCAGACTTTGAGTATGGAATGGTAGTTGCAGCTAGAAGCATGGGATATTAAAGTTTGGAAATCGCTAGGGAATTCTATATTTTGAGATCCTTATACTGTGCCAGAGAGTACCTAATGCCAGGCATTACCTCTTAACACGGTCAACCCCAGGGCAGACGACCTTCACTTAACGAATGAGAGCAGCGATGCAGCGGTGTATGAGTAGAGTTGTCACTACTAACAGACAGGTAGCACAGCATGAAATTATCGCAGAAATCAATTTATGACCTACGACGAACGTATCCTTTAGGACAGCGCGGCGAACTTTGGTGTTAGTGGTCTATGGCAGCAGACAACTGACGCTAGTGCCTTTGGTAACAGCACGACACCGCCCGCAACGCCTGTCCTAGGCTCGTGACCATATGGGTTGGAACTTAGACGACTGAAAAACCGTAGTCTGGTCAGATGAGTCCCGCTTTTGATTAATAACAGCTAATGGTAGGGGTTCGAGTGTGGCGCAGTCCCCATTAATCCAGGGACCTAAGTTGATAAGAAAGCACTGTGCAAACCGGTAGCGGCTCCACAATTTTGTGGGCTGTGTTTTACTTGGAATGTACTGGGTCTTTTGGTCCAAGTGAACCAGTAATTGAAAGTAAATGGTTACGTTCGTCTACTTGGAGACTATTTACAGACGTTTACGGACTTCATGTTCCCAAACAACAATGGATTTTTTTGTGGATGAATACGTGCCACATCACCCGCCTTTAGTTGTTCACAGTTGGTTTACAGAACATTCAGGACAATTCGAGCGAATTATTTGGCCACCCAGATAGCCCGACACGAGTCCCCTCGAATACTAATGGGTCATAATCGATAGGTAAGTTCGTGCTCAAAATCCTGCACCAGCAACACTTTCAGAATTATGGATGGCTATTGAGGAGGCATGACTCAACACTTCTGCAGAGAACTTCCAACGACTTATGGAGTCCATATCACATCGAGTTACTGCACTACGACGGGAGAAAGGTGTTTGACACGGTATTAGCACGTATCCTATGACTTTTGTCGCTTGTGTGTGTGTGTGTGTGTGTGTGTGTGTGTGTATCACTGTACAGCACATAGTTTAGCAGATATGACGTCATATACTTTAAGGAGCGTGAAAGTGAAGTCTTACGAACAAATGTGCTAGAAATAAGGTTAAGTATGTGTACAACTGCGTGTGAAATGTGTTCCTTATGGGAAATAAACTGAAGAGCCAAAGAAACTGGTACACCAGCCTAATATCGTGTGGGTTCGCCGCAACCACGCATAAGTGCCGCAACGCGACGTGGCATGGACTCGACTAACGTCTTAAGTAGTGCTGGAGGTAACTAACACCATGAGGATGACAAATTACATACCTTTCAGCCGCCTAGTTTCCAAACTTGTTTCATTTGGCTACCACTTTCAGCGTTTTACTGCGCCAGCTTCCGGCCCCTGACCGACATGTAGGAAGATTCTACCTCTGTGCTGATCAAATCAGGAGCCAGAAATACTGGTATTAGTAGATTTTTTCTACAGCGAAACTAGGCGGCTGAAAGGTGTTTAATGTGACATCCCTTATCGAACAGCCGAGTCCCGAAACCATCTCTAAAAAGATGGACATAAAGAGACTTGACACCAAGAATCCTGAAGGACTGTTCGTAAACCTGTAAGAGTGCGAGGGGGTGGAGATCTCTTCTGATCAGCAGACTTCCCAGTTATGCATAATAATGTTCATGTCTGGGGAGTCTAGTGGCCAGAGGAAATGTTTAAGCTCAAAAGAGTGTTTCTGGAGTCACACTGTAGCAATTCTGGATGTGTGGGGTGTCATATTGTCCTGCTGGAACTGCCCAAGTCTGTCAGAATGCAGAATGGACACGAATGGATGCAAGTGATCAGATAGGATGCTTACGTACATGTCACCTATCAGAGTCGTATCGTAGACGTATCAGAGGTCTCATAGTACTCCAGCTGCACAGACTCTCCACCAGCTTGCACAGTCCCATGTGGACATGCAGGGTCCACGGATTCATGAGGTGGTCTCAATACCCGTACACGTCCATCCGCTTGATACAATTTGAAACGAACTCGTCCGACTAGGCAGCATGTTTCCAGTTATCAACAGTCCAATGTCGGTACTGACAGCCTTGAAATATGCAGCAAATTGCGGAAGGGCTGTACTTCTGTCACGCGGGACGATTCTCTTCAGTCGTCGTTGGACCCTTTCTTGCAAGATCTTTTCCCGGCCGCAGCGATGTCGTAGATTTGATGTTTTACTGAATTACTGATATTCATGACACACTCTTCAAATGGTCGTACTGGAAAATCCTAACTTTACCGCTACCTCAGAGATGCTGCGTCCCATCGCTCATGCGTCGATTATAACACCACGTTGAAACTCACTTAAATCTTGATAAGCTGCCACTGTAACAGCAGTAACCGGTCAAGCAAATGCGCCAGAAACTTGTTGACGTATATAGGCTTAGCCGACAGTAGTGCCGTATTCTGCCTGTTTACTTACCTCTGTATTTGAATAGACATCCCTATACCAAATTCTTTGACGCCTTAGTGTATATTTGACATACGCGGGCGAAGCCACGTGTAAAGAGTTCATCCTAAGCCTTGGAACGATTTCCAACAAACTTGACACATATGTTACTTACGATTTGGGAATAATTAATGAGAGAGAGAGAAAACCACCATCGTCCTGCTGGGGTGAGCATGATAACGTGGAGCGAGAAGGGCGAGGTGGAGGTGGACAGACAGTGAGGGCGAAGGAGTAGATATAGTGAGAAAGAGATTGGCAGAGCGAGGGGGAGGAGGAGTGAAACTGAAGGTGGGATTAAATTCGCAGAGAAAGAGAGGAGGAGCAAGAGATGGGCAGTGAGAGGAGATGGAAAGGGGAAGGAAATACGAGGAGAAGAATAGGGAGAGGGTGGAGGAAGAGATGGACAGGGCGAGAGGGAGGAGGAAATGGATATGGGGCGGGAGTGAAGGATTAGGGGGACAAAGCGAGAGGGAAGAATGAAATGCACTAATAAAAGATTGTAATAAATACTTACCCATGCAATTCGAGGTATTCAAGTAGTAAGGTACACATTAAAAAGTTATAAATCACCATTCGTGACGCCGAATGGAACAGAACCGGATATCTAAGATCCGAAGTTTAAAATGGAATGAGTACAAGCGAGCACAGTGAGAAAACCGAAAAACTCGATACTGAACAATGAGCTGTAGAACTGAAACGAGGGACGAGTAACTATCCGAGAATAAACGAGGCCCGCCTAACGAAGCAGAGAAGGAAACGAGGAACAGAGGAACTAGAACGAGGGATAACATCTGCCACAGTTACTTGTGAATGTCTTTTCCACGTACGAGACTGGCCGCTGCTAAAGTGAACAGGGAACGATCGTTCCTTAGAAGTTGTTCCTCGGTCCTTCTGCTCACTTTAGTGAACCCTTCCTTTGGACCAGTTCGTTCACAAATGGTGCCTCTAATCCTTATTATGAACATTCCAATTTGAATTTAGAATCTCTGTAGTTTGGCGTGCCAGGAAAAACACTGAGATAAGTCCATTTCCAACTCCACTATCTCATAGCGCATGTCATATCGGTAGACATTTGTTTGCCGCATTTTCATTGCGCACTTGGATCGGCTCGTGTGCCGCTTTGCCCCCTGCTGTCCGCTACCGCCATGTGGCAGCTCTACGCAGCCGCTGCTACAATACTGGTCATTCTTTGTACTTTACTGTTACTACATATCGATAAACCGAATATCACACTAGATTAATTCTGGACCACTGCGTGAAAGGCGGTCGTTAAATCACACGTTATTATTTTTTTTAACTGGAAGAAAACCAACGTTATCCGTCGTCACCATGCGTCGCAGGGAAGTGGCGATGGGCAGTATTCGTTTCTGCTGCCTCCAGCTACATAGCTACACATTTGGAAAAATAAATTGAAAATATCTTCCGAAATACAAAATGAAAATCGCCTTATGACTCTTAGAAGATACATCCTGCATATAAATACACAGATAGCTATAAGCACATACACAGAACAGATACACACACACACACGCGCGCGCGCGCACACACAAACACACACACACACAGCGGCAGAGACAAAGTCGAGTCTCCAGGCATACGGAAATGGCGATTTCAGAGATACTGTTATAGGTCTCGCTGGCGTGTTTGAAGGACTATACAGAACTCGTTTATGATCTCTAGTGTAAGGAAAATATAGAGCTGGTTTCTCATTCAGAAATCGAACTGAATGTTGTTTGTTGTGACAAGATAGTGCTATGGCTCGTGTCTCGTTCATGTTGGACTACGACGGCCACATGATGACGATCATGGCCCACGATCTTGCTGCTCGAGTAGTCGGAATCTCACGACTATCAGGCAAGTAAGGAATCTATGTGTAAGGAGCGCAATCTCAAATTCGCACAGGAATGGCACTACGTTCTGATTTCAGACGAGTGCTGATATCGGCAGCACGATGGACATATACGTGTGTGGAGGCTCCGAGTGGAACGAATGTTGCCAGATAGCATTCGTCATCATCACGTTAGCCCAAATTCATGTGTGATGCTACACAGATTCCAGCGAATACACAATACGAACATCTCTGGATTGTACAGCCGATAATTTTCACAGCAGCTATTACATTACTACATTCTAAGGCCAATGACTATGTCCAGCCAGGGAGATCTCTGTGGCGCTATCTTTCAACACGATAATGCAGATTACATATTGACCTGAATCGATAGAAGTTTTTTTTTGGTGTTGCGTTCGCGAGCACAAGATGTAGATCTGTCGCCTATTGAAGAGATCGGCTCATGGGTTCGTGAGAAACTGAGACATAGCCAGCCATCAATCACAGTGTGGGTTTGAAGCAGCAAGAAATGACGTACCTGTAACTGTCATCCAAGCTCATGTTGAATAAAAACCAAGGCGGGATACAGCCGTTGTTGGCTAGAGATGGTAATCCTATTTAATTTGTCATCTTGTATAACCTACACCACTTACGTTTGGTTCAGATGGCTCTGAGCACTATGCGACTTAACTTCTGAGGTCATCAGTCGCCTAGAACTTAGAACTAATTAAACCTATCTAACCTAAAGACATCACACACAGCCATACCCGAGGCAGGATTCGAACCTGCGACCGTAGCGGTCGCTCGGTTCCAGACTGTAGCGCCTAGAACCGCACGGCCCTCTACTTACGTACAAAATAGCGTGTTCTCATATGCTGTTTATGGACAAAGAGTGAAACTTCATACTGAAGAGATTTGGTGTTACCAGATTTTCTCGAAATTGAGAATTTTCAGCCTACACTGGCCAAACACTTCGAAGACCCCCCCCCCCCCCCCCCAGTAACAGTTGTTTCTCTGTTACCTGAAAGCAGACGATGTTGTTCCCATCGTCAGTTGTGGTCCGTTCTCATTGCTGCCTCTGAGAGTGCATCAGTTACCACTGGTCGCAAGAATGTACAGGTGCTCTGGACGCAAGAAAGTGGTAGACTTTAACATCAACATAGAACTGCGCTGAAGTAATTGTTCGTACCAGTTTCCTGACAAGGCATTTCTTAGGATTTTGGAAGACATTTTGTGCCTACTGCCGGCTTTAAACTTCCTATTTGGCAACATGTTGATAAGAGATTGATGCCACCACCAACTAATACTATATGAGTGGGATAAATGTTTGAAATGATACTTATGTTTTCTTTAAATAGTTCAGCAGCTATATCAACTGAGTTGAGAGTTTCGGTGAAAGGAACCAAGTATTAATTGATTCTGTTTGCTAAGTATAACATCTATCCATACCAACACACAGACATTCTATTTCACTATAAGGTAAACTACTTCCAACAGCAATAAACACTCCACGGCCAATTGTATTTAAACTATTCTTTCTAAAAACGTGTAGGTTCTTCGTACAAATTTTGCCTAAACTCATCTCTGACTATAGCCAAATTTAGCATTCGGTACTTTCTATTAGCACTTGGACCCCTGGGTCTTCCCCAACACAGCTACGGCAGTTTACATCTCCAATACCAATTTTTTCTAGGTCTACCTAGGTCATCCTATGTATATCCAGCACCTTTTTAAACTGACGTCTTTTATCTAGTTTCCCAAAACCCCAAACAAAAAGTCGTCCAGTCCCCTCCATAAGGGCCTCTGTTACCCCTGTAGTCACTTGATGCATGTAATGAATCCCTTACCCTATTTAAGCGGAACTCAAAAACCCACCACACTATGGTGCAGTGAGGTCGGTGAGTCTGTAGCCTACACGGTAGTAGAACCGTCGAAGAATCTGATTCAGACCCTCCACTCGGCTCTGCCCAAAGGTCTACAGCCGGTTCTGTCAGTGCTCCATATGGTGAGCTCCCCTTTCCCTCATAGAAGAACTGGGAGTCTTAACCGCTTCAGCCAGCCGCCCAAAATTAGAGAGAAACTTCTCTGATCTGAAGCGACACACAACATCAGTACAGACATGAGCCACTACATGCAGCTGGTGGCATCCTATGCTCTTTATGGCGTCTGGAAGCATCTGTTCCATGACTGTAATGACTCCTCCGAGTATGCACACGAAGTGCACAGTGGATTTCTTTCCTTCTTTCGCAGACATACCCCTATGGTCCCCTTTATGCGCCTGACATTGTAACTCCCAAATACCAGCAGTCCTACCTGCTGTGATTGGTCAGACCTTGTTGGCCAAGGGACTTTCCTAAAACATAGCAAGCTACAGAGTCTAGATAATGACGTTTATGATACACTTGCCATCTGAAATTGTTCATCAGACGAACCAGGGAGTTCCGTCTATTGGCACCCCAGAAAATATTTTGCTTCCGGCCACACCTTCAAATGACATCTCACTCAACCAAGTGTGTGGGATTAACCTCATGGTTGTGGACCGATCAGTGACAAGTGGGATATGCCACACGACTGTCAGATAGTCGCATCCAGCCCCACAAAGCGATGCCCACTGGAAACAGCTTCAGACTGGGTGACCAAAGTCAGCACTGCCTGGAGCTGTTAGTGTAGGGTCACCAATCCATCTTGCATCTGACCACAGCAATCATAGTTCCTATCAGTACTAAAGCCAGAGGAAATATGTTCTACGCAGTTACTGAATCGTACAAACAAGTATGTATTTGGAAGTTTAAACTAAAGAGCACAGAGGAAATTCACAATAAGTCGCCTCTTATGAGAATCTGTTTCAGCTCACAAGGATTAGTCGAGCGGTCTAAGACGTTACAGTCATGGACTGTGCAGCTGGTCCCGGCGGAGGTTCGAGTCCTCCCTCAGGCATGGGTGTGTGTGTTTGTCCTTAGGATAATTTATGTTGAGTAGTGTGTAAGCTTAGGGACTGATGACCTTAGCAGTTAAGTCCCATAACATTTCACACACATTTGAACATTTTTCAGCTCACAAATTAACCAGTATACTTCGATGGACTGCTCCACTTACCAGAGCTACCACTTCATCAAAGAAGTTGAAACAAATATTTCACAATTTGAATCAATAACACCTGCCGACATAAGTGACTTACAAGTGGGTATCGTCGGTGTAGTGTATCAACTTAAATCTCTTCAGAAGACAAGATTTCCAGTCCAGATTGTACACCAGTAACGTTCCTCTCTGAGCATGGTGATATAACAGCTCCATACTGTACAATCATATGCAACCAATCACTCACAAAGCTATAAAGCTACACAGATCACACCAATACCCATGATAGGAAATAGTAGTAATCCGACGAATTTGAGTCCCATACCACAGATGTCGGTTTTCACGAGAATTTTGGAACGTACACTGTGTTCAAACTTTACAAATTCCTTCGAAAAATATATTGACAAACAGCCAACCTGGATTCAGAAAATATCATTACTGTGAACCACTAGTAACTCTTTATTCTCACGAGTTAATGTATACTATTGACAGGGATGTCAAATTGATTGCATACTTTTATACAGGGTGATCAAAAAGTCAGTATAAATTTCAAAACTTAATAAACCACGGAATAATGTAGATAGAGAGGTAAAAATTGACACACGTGCTTGGAATAACATGGGGTTTTATTAGAACAAAAAAAAAACTTCACAGAATGTACGACAGATGGCGCTGGACAGCAAAACGTCAGTGGCTGCGCATGACAATCGTGTATAAAAGGAGATGTAATGAGAGAGAGAATCGTGTGCCTTGTGTTCTTTTAATTGTCGCAGTGTGTGGCTTTTTGTGTGTGCTACTTTTAAACAGTTTTAACAGTTTTTTTATCTCCATTTTACGGTCACCCCGTTTTTTGTCTATTGTCTTACATGATGTTCCCCCTTTTTTATATCTATGTTCACCATATTCTCTCCTTTGTTCTTTTTAAATGTCTTCTATTGTTTGTTCTATGTCTTTCGGCTGAAGAGCAGCGCATATGCTGCTGCCAGCCCGCCCCGATGGGGAATTGAAATACAATAAAGAAAAAAAAAAAAAAGAGAGAGAATCAGATGCGCCAGCAGTCGCAGCATGTTGATGTTACCTGAAAAGGTGCTTTTAGTGAAGCTGTATTATCAGAATGGGGAATGTGCTAGTTCAGCGTTACGATCCTATCGCCGTAGGAAGGGGATTCGAACGGGTAGAGGTCCGTTGACAAATGCAGGTGTGACGAGAATGATTTCGAAGTTCGAAGCCACGGGTTATTCAAACGATAGACCCCGTAGTGCCCGACCGAGCACAAGGCGTAATGCTGCTGAGACAGTTCAGGAAGAAATGGAGACTGTTGCGGGTTCGTCCACGCACGGGGAAGTCAGCGCTCGCGCAGTCGCACGTCGCACGGGCATTCCATACACTACTGTTTGGTTGGCACTGAGGCGTACCCTCCGATGCTATCCGTACAAAATCCATCGGTTAAATGAACTGTTACCTGGCGATTTAGTGAAGCGGAGGGCATTTGCGGTGTGGGCGTTTCAAAAGATGGCGGAAGATGGCGATTGTTTGAGTTTGCCGACGAAGCTCATTTCACGCTCCGAGGGTCTGTCAACGGCCAAAAGTGCAGAATTTGGGCTACCGAAAATCCTAGGACTGTCGTGTAAACTCCATTGCACGACGATAAAGTCACGGTATTGGTTGGATTTACCACATCTACCGTTATCGGGCCTTTTTTCTCCGAGGAAATGCGTGGTTCTGGTTTTGTAACTGCTACCGTGACTGGTGAGAGGTACGCCGATATGTTAAAGAATCACATTATCCCCTGCCTGGCTGATAAACACCTGCTGGAACGTACGATGTTTATGCTGCATGGCGCTCCACCACATATTGCTAGACGCGTGGAAGATCTCTTGCACGCGTCGTTTGGTGATCGTGTGCTCAATCGCCAATTTCGTCATGCTTGGCCTCCCAGGTCCCCAGACCTCAGTCCGTGCGATTATTGGCTTTGGGGTACCTGAAGTTGCAAGTGTATCGTGATCGACCGACATCTCTCGGGATGCTGAACGACTACATCCGACGCCAATGCCTCACCATAACTCCGGACATGCTTTACAGTGCTGTTCACAACATTATTCCTCGACTACAGCTATTGTTGAGGAATGATGGTGGACATATTTAGCATTTCCTGTAAAGAACATCATATTTGCTTTGTCTTACTTTGTTATGCTAATTATTGCTATTCTGATCAAATGAAGCGCCATCTGTCGGAAATTTTTTGAAACTATTAAAACCCCGCGTCATTCCAAGCATGTGTCAATTTGTACCTCTCTATCTACATTATTCCGTTATTTATTCAGTTTTCAGATTTATACTGACTTTTTGATCACCCGGTATTTCCAAAAGGCTTTTGGCACCGTTCTTCATAAGCGTCTTCTAATCAATTTGCTTGCTTTTGAAGTATCGCCTGAGTTGTGTGACTGGTTTCGTGATTTTCTGTCATAAAGATCACAGTTCGTAGTAATTGACGGGAAATCATTGAGTAAAGCAGAAGTAATACCTGTCGTTGCCCATGGAAGTGTTATGGGCCCTCTGCTGTTACCAATCTACATAAATGATTTAGGAGATGATCTGAGCGCCTTCTTAGACAGCAAAGTCATCAGATGATCAGAAGCAATTGTAAACCTATCTACACAGAATATTTGTATGATACGGGGAGTGGCTATTGGCTCTAAATAATAGAAAAATGTGAATTATTCCACATGAATACTATAACGGATCGCCTACTTTCCGTTTACAAGATAAGTCGCATAAATCTAAGGGCTGTGAATTCAGTTAAATATTAGGAACCACCTTTACGATAAATACTTAGGAACCACCTTTACGAGTGAGTGAAATTGGAAAGATAACATAGATAGTGTTTTGGCAAAGGTGAACCAAATATTGCGATTTGTTGGTAAAACACTCTTGAAACGCAACACGCCCACTAAAGAGACTGCCAGCATTACGCATGTTCAGCCCCTTCCGGAGTATTGTTGTGTTGTGTGGGATCCTCATCAGATAGGATTGATGAAGAGCATTGAAAAAGTGCAAAGAAGGGCAGTTCGCCTTTTAATAACGCGGAATAGGGGGAGGGTGCTACGGATATAACACGCGAATAGGGGTGGCGGTCATTAAAATTAGGGCGTTTTCCGTTGAAGTAGTATGTTTTCATGAAATTTCAGTCATCCTGTTTCGCCTTCGAATACGATAATACTTTGTTGTTGCCCACCTATACAGGGATAAATTATGTTATATAATTAATTAAGAGAAATCAGAGCTCGCACATAAATATTTAAGTGTTCCCTCTCCCGGGCGCTGTTCGACAGTGGAACAACAGCGAAATAGATTGATACTCGTTCGATGATTTTTCTGAAAGACACTTCATTGTGGCTTGCGGAATGATCAACCAGTTCTATCATAACAGATTTTTATCTATGTGGTCTGTGTGTTAGGTCGAGACCTTTTTCCTGTGCCTTCGCAATCTCTGATCCCTAGATTAGCTCTAAGTTGGTTGGCTTTTTCTAGTATTTTTCTACATATAATGATAACTGTTTTTTAAGTCAAAAGTGGTAAGAGTCTGGCGCTGATATGGGAAATTACAACCATCCAGAACAAAAAACAAAATATCCGTCTGCTATCACCTTTTATCGTCGTACCTCGGCATCTTGGCGAATCGTTAACTACGGTGACTGATGAGACATTCGTCCTTGATAACGGGAAATAAATTCTGTTGTGGAGCTATATTTGCTCGCTAACAGGTACTGCGTAGTCACCGATGTTGCAGTATGCTGCAGAGGCCTGAACATGACGCAATTCGTATAAGGTCAAATAGTACGCGTAGGAAGACATCTTGCGGAGCCAAAGTACATCAGATATCGTCGTTAAGGTGCATAAGGTGCAGGAGTTTCCAAGACTCATAGACTGGTTTCATAAATTTGTTTTTTAAAATAATTTTGCCTCTAAAAGTATCAGTCCTACTTTGAAATAATTTCTGAAGCTCAGTGTTGATGAAAGCCAATATAGTAAATGTATCATTTTGATCTTCCCATTTCAAGTAACGTAGAATCCCATTTTGGTCAGCTAACCAGGGTCACAATTAATATAGTATATGCCTATTAAATATGTAAAAATGTTTATAAATGTGAGTGCAATGATCAGGTGTTCACTACTTGAACGAATATCCCCGACTAGGTATTATTGGTCACTCCAAAGTTCACGGACGTATCATACACCTTATGCAAAAGTTCTCCTTCATTTTCTCAGTTCGTGTTATGGATGGATGAAGGCTCGTTAGCTGACTGGAAACAACTGAATATGAGGCTGTGGCTGCCCGGATGGTTATGTGTTGATCTTTCAGTTGGTCATACAGTAAGGCAAAAAGTTGAGTACGATAGGTTACATTGCAAGGAATACGCACGACTTTGTGACCAGCATTTTCCACTGGACACCGAAGTACAAGACCGTGACTCGACCTACGTCGTCCCTTGTTGCAGCCATCAGAGTAGCGGAAATTGCGATCTGCGTACACAAACACTTGTATCGAAAGTGATTAGGGCTACAGATTAATGGTAGCAGTAATGTCAGAGATGAAAAATTTCTGCCGATGAAGGATCTGAAGTAGTGAGCTGGCTCGATGAAGATGGATGAATGCGGTGTTTTCAATCCTCACATTCGCCTGAAATAATTTGAGTAATCTCCCAAAAATTTAATTCAGAATGATCGAATATTTACAACTGACTGTAGATTAATGAAGGAAGGATCTCACGTCCGATGAATCCTTGTTTATCTAGCGAAGCATGACATAATGTCCACTCCCATTAGTGTGACCGTCTGTCACAAGCCAATCACTTTCGGCAGCGTGGGCCACAATACGATTGAGGTTGTCCTACAGATACTCTATTGGATTTTAATTCGGGGAGTTTGGTGGTCAGGGGAGGAAGGTAAACGCTACCTGGTGCTCTTCGAGCCACGCCAGTACACTGCACGTTATGTGACACTTTGCATTGTCCTGATGGTAGATGCCACCTGCCGAGGAAAACAAACTGCATTTAGGGATGAATGTAGTTCCCATATTTGTCTTGATTTACTATGCCTCCCAGTTGGATGAGATCGCCTAGGACATGCCACGAAAACATTCCCATAGACCATAACAGTCCCTCTTCTGGCCTTGACCCTTCCGACGATTGTGCTACGATGTTTACTTTCAGTCCTTTTGGATGTCACTTTATGGGAACGTCTGCAGCGTTTCACGTGTCCCCCTGACACGGCTTGTGTACGCTCCACTGCTTTTACTGCTACCTGCCGTCTGTGAGGGGTTATTGCAAGTTGACGTCGAACGTAGGCAGTCGCTACATTAATGTGACTACACTGTGTACGTTGAGTAGCTGAAGCCCGTAATAATCAATCACACAACCACGAAAGTGTCGTAACTGAGCGAGGAATATTCTCTGTGGAAAAGTGCGCTCTTGCATGGGAGCACGTAATTACATGTCGTGAACTGCGGCCCTTGAATATTAGATTCTTGACGTTTAACTCCATACTGCATCGTAACGTACGAAAATTCTTGTCACGAGGTGTCTCCGCCATGAATGTCTGTACAGGAGTACACATACGTGACCAACTAACGACGCGGATCACGTAGATAATTTTTGGGAATTTTTGCAAGATACGTGTTACTGCTCTACTTCAAATCCCAGATGCAATGGAAGATCAGTTGCAAAAAAAAGTAGATTTAATTTCTTATATAACTTCTAAAGAGTGGCCCAATACTAATTGCCGGCCGGTGTGGCCAAGCGGTTAATGGGGCTACAGTCTGGAACCGCGTGACCGCTACGGTCGCTGGTTCGAATCCTGCCTCGGGCATGGATGTGTGTAATGTCCTTAGGTTAGTTAGGTTCAATTAGTTCTAAGTTCTAGGGGACTGATGACCACAGCAGTTGAGTCCCATAGTGCTCAGAGCCATTTGAACCATTTGAACCAATGTCCCTGGCGAACTGTTGTGCCGTTAGAGTTCCCTCGATTGCTATCATCCGCGACCCGAAATCATATTCGATGACGCCAGGAGTAACACTACCGTGCCTCTCCAAAACATTCGAAGAATCGGACCTCCTCCCTAGTCGCCGCCATACACGTCGACGATGCTCGTGCCGGATAGTGCAGAACCACGATGAATCGCTGAACACATTGCGGCGACATTAATGTGCAGTCCATGCTTCCCGGGCACGTCACGATTCCAAACGCAGCCGTTCGTACTGTGTTAATGGCTGCCTGGCTGCTGAAGGTCTCCGAACAGTGGCACAGGACGTGTAACTTCCTCTTTTTATATTGATCGTTTGTTAATGAATGAAGCTCAGGATCCGGCTAGCTCGCGGTGGAATGTTTGCGAGGGAAGTCACAAAAAAAGAATTGTCTTGCTGCAGTGTATTTACGCCGACTGCGTGTTAGTTGTACCGGCTTACTCAGATGAATATTTGCTCCCCGACGTGTACGAGCATTGCTACACGTAAATACATACAAATTGAGATTATTGCCCTAATCATGATTACAGTCTATCTACATCTGGAATTTACCTATGAAAGTTTACGATTCGCGCAAGCAACGAAACCTGAACCAGTACGATAACTCTTTAGAGCGCCAAAGAATGTCTATGAATGCTGCGCTCTGTTGATAATCTATGTTGTCGCACAGATAAATGTTTCATGAGTACGTAATATTAAATGGGTTGAAATAAATCTCAAACACTGTATATTCACTTTATGTTGATTTATTCTAGGCTATGCGCATCCTATCTTTGTCTTAAAGAAGTAACTTTTCTTTCAGATGGGTGGAATTATTTACGTAAATTGAGCCAAAGAGCTTACAGCAAGTTCCAGATTACACTATATACTGTAACGGACTTTAGGTATATTCGTCACAGTTTACACTATTCATCAGTTTTATGAGTTGAATTACTAATTGTCTATCGCATTGGGTCTAAGTTCAGTCTTTCGTTGATAATAATCAAATAAAGACAAAGTATTCGGTTATTTTCCTAGCTGGAATTACTTCAAAGATATTTTCAAAGCTGCTGATTTACCTCTTTCAGTTCTTTAATCATTTCTAGCAGATCGCAAATCTTCTAATGTAACCAATATTACGTACGAGCGCACAAGTTCAGTTACGACACGACAAGTGAAGCGCCAGAAGTACATTAATAATGTATAACTTTAGCTTCTGTATTTCGCACTGTCCTCAAAGAGTACTCACAAGGAGTATTCTTTGAGGTCACTTGTTGTACTCCGTGACCTACGAGTCTACTACCTTGCGATCTACTGTTATTTTATCTTAGAACTAATGGATTCTACTTAATTTTATTCTTTTTCAAAATATTAAGCTACTTTGCTGCCAAGATTCCTTTCTATTTCTTTTTATATTACTTTCTTTCCAGTCTACTTGCTACTAGTCATGCAATTTTAGTACACAGAGCACTCCGTCTTCAGGTCACAAATGGCCCTTCGGGACCATCCGACCGCCGTGTCATCTTCAGCTGAGGATGCGGATAGGAGGGGCATGTGGTCAGCACACCGCTCTCCCGGTCGTTATGATAGCTTTCTTTGACCGGAGCCGCTACTGTTCTGTCGAGTAGCTCCTCAATTGGCAACACGAGGCTGAGTGCACCCCGAAAAATGGCCACAGCGCATGGCGTCTGGATGGTCACCCATCCAAGTGCCAGCCACGCACGACAGCGCTTAACTTCGGTGATCTCACGGAAATCGGTATATCCACTGCAGCAAGGCCGTTAGTACGCAGCGGTTTGGTTCTTTTTCTTATAAAATTTGGATCTTGGGCTTGGGGCTTGTATTGGGGTGTGGGGACAAGATTTATATTACTCTTTGCGAGTAGGACAGATAAGAAAATGATTAATGGTGGCACAAGGTACCCTCCGCCGCGCATCGTACGGTGGCTTGGGGAGTATCTATGTAGATGCAGATGTAGATAACTCTGTCTGAGACGACTCGCGGCATCCCCTTGTTTTCACAGTAACCTCTAAATGTCTGACGCTGCTCATGCCCCTCGTACCACTCCATGTAATCTGATCACAGTATTAATCATGAACATGACAAATGCACTCAGGTGACCAATCTACCTTTCACAAGGAATTCAGACTCTAATTCTAATCATTCACGTAAAAGCGGGTATTAAGCTACATTGACACTGTTCACGTCATCTGGGTGTTTCACTTCTTTTGTCAGTGAACGTAATCATCTCATACAAAAAAGGTATCACACACCAACTTTTGAGTGTGTCCCCAGTATGCTTGTATTATCTGTGTCTGCAGAGGTGGAAATTCGTAAGACGCACTTACGTCAGATAATCGGCATCGATTCTCTATCAAGTTGTGATAAAATTGTGCATCATATCCCAGTATTTGCTGCCTCCGTTAAATTATGTGAATTGCCAGTGTAACCACATTTGCTGGCGTCTTTTGTCGACTACAGGCTGAGCTTTCAGTACAGCGATTTACTGTCTCATTTCGACATTATTTCGATATTGAACAATTGCAACAACGGAAAGCATATAGTTCATAGTTGACAGCCATCAGAATAGGTCAGTGTATCGACTGCGATTGAAAATGGAAAAAACCGCTTTTCTTGCTGTTGTTAAAAGCTTTCATTTGAAGGGCTGGATTGCCACACCAACTCCTCCATCGCCATTGAAGACCATCTAGTTTAGGATTAATGAATTTAAACATGGTCAGACAAGCACCAAAACGCTCCGGCCAACCGATTGGTGACAAAACCATCGACAATATCCATGATATGTGTAATGAAAGGCAGCTGAATGAAAATTAGTGAGATTTATGAGAATATCTACACTCCTGGAAATTGAAATAAGAACACCGTGAATTCATTGTCCCAGGAAGGGGAAACTTTATTGACACATTCCTGGGGTCAGATACATCACATGATCACACTGACAGAACCACAGGCACATAGACACAGGCAACAGAGCATGCACAATGTCGGCACTAGTACAGTGTATATCCACCTTTCGCAGCAATGCAGGCTGCTATTCTCCCAAGGAGACGATCGTAGAGATGCTGGATGTAGTCCTGTGGAACGGCTTGCCATGCCATTTCCACCTGGCGCCTCAGTTGGACCAGCGTTCGTGCTGGACGTGCAGACCGCGTGAGACGACGCTTCATCCAGTCCCAAACATGCTCAATGGGGGACAGATCCGGAGATCTTGCTGGCCAGGGTAGTTGACTTACACCTTCTAGAGCACTTTGGGTGGCACGGGATACATGCGGACGTGCATTGTCCTGTTGGAACAGCAAGTTCCCTTGCCGGTCTAGGAATGGTAGAACGATGGGTTCGATGACGGTTTGGATGTACCGTGCACTATTCAGTGTCCCCTCGACGATCACCAGTGGTGTACGGCCAGTGTAGGAGATCGCTTCCCACACCATGATGCCGGGTGTTGGCCCTGTGTGCCTCGGTCGTATGCAGTCCTGATTGTGGCGCTCACCTGCACGGCGCCAAACACGCATACGACCATCATTGGCACCAAGGCAGAAGCGACT
The DNA here is from genome assembly GCF_023864275.1 of Schistocerca cancellata. Taxonomy (NCBI): domain Eukaryota; kingdom Metazoa; phylum Arthropoda; class Insecta; order Orthoptera; family Acrididae; genus Schistocerca; species Schistocerca cancellata. The sequence continues at coordinate 212,942,583 of NC_064634.1, forward strand.
CTCATCGCTGAAGACGACGCGTCTCCATTCGTCCCCCCATTCACGCCTGTCGCGACACCATTGGAGGCGGGCTGCACGATGTTGGGGCGTGAGCGGAAGACGGCCTAACGGTGTGCGGGACCGTAGCCCAGCTTCATGGAGGCGGTTGCGAATGGTCCTCGCCGATACCCCAGGAGCAACAGTGTCCCTAATTTGCTGGGAAGTGGCGGTGCGGTCCCCTACGGCACTGCGTAGGATCCTACGGTCTTGGCGTGCATCCGTCCGTCGCTGCGGTCCGGTCCCAGGTCGACGGGCACGTGCACCTTCTGCTGACCACTGGCGACAACATCGATGTACTGTGGAGACCTCACGCCCCACGTGTTGAGCAATTCGGCGGTACGTCCACCCGGCCTCCCGCATGCCCACTATACGCCCTCGCTCAAAGTCCGTCAACTGCACATACGGTTCACGTCCACGCTGTTGCGGCATGCTACCAGTGTTAAAGACTGCGATGGAGCTCCGTATGCCACGGTAAACTGGCTGACACTGACGGCGGCGGTGCACAAATGCTGCGCAGCTAGCGCCATTCGACGGCCAACACCGCGGTTCCTGGTGTGTCCGCTGTGCCGTGCGTGTGATCATTGCTTGTACAGCTCTCTCGCAGTGTCCGGAGCAAGTATGGTGGGTCTGACACACCGGTGTCAATGTGTTCTTTTTTCCATTTCCAGGAGTGTACATCTCAGTGATATTGCTGAGACTGTAGGCATCTCAACTGAACGAGTGCGTAACACCCTGCATAAAGAATTGGCTGTGAAGAAGTTGTGTGCGAGTTGGGTGCCGTGACTGTTCACAGTCGACCAAAAGCGTATTCGGCGCAACGTTTCAAAACAATGTCTGGCAACGTATAATCACAAGACTTAATACGACGATTTGGGGCTGATGACGAAACCTGGATCCGTCATTACACACTAGAGGCAAAACGGCAATCAAAACAATGGAAAAAGTGCACCAGTTTGTAAGCAGGTAAGATGATGGCCACTGTTTTTTGGGATTCCTAGGGAATTATCGTAATAGATAATTTGCAAAAAGCAGAACCATAACTGGACCCTATTTTGATTCATTATTGGATCGCTTGAAACCTCTGTTTGCTACAAAAAAGAACAAGTTTGGCAAGCAAAAATATGCTATTTGAGCACGATAATGCCCCATGCCACATATCGCCGATACCAACAGTGGAAGTGAATTAATTGGGCTTTGAATTGGTTTCTTATCCACTCCATTCATCAGACTTAGCCCGAAATGACTTTTTGCAGTGCCCTAACTTCAAACTTTGGCTTGCTGGGAAGAAATTTTCATCAAATAAGGAAGTGATGTTTGAAGCCAACGCGTATTTTGCATACTTTGACAAGCTATTTTTCCGATGGGATGAGAAAGCTGGATTATCGCTGGAGTAAGTGTATAGCCATCAAAGCAGACTATACCGAAACGCAAGGTGAGTTTTATCAGACTTATCAAACGGTCCTCCCACATTAAATGTCATCAAATTCTTCATTTTCTAAAATAGTTTTTCTCTATGGTTAGTCTTCATTTTATATCCTTTCTCTTACGGCCACCTTTCCATATTCTTCTGGCCAAATAGCAAAACTCATCTAGTAGCTGAGTATTAATAATCCAGTTCCAATAGCACTGTCAGATTTCCTACGACTATATTAAAATTGTTTTTGTTGTTTTACCTACGGGGGTTATTCGATCATCCATATTTTACGTGTTAAACAAGACATCTTTATACGGTCCGTAGCACATGGTCGTGCGGTAGCGTTCTCGCTTCCCACGCGCGGGTTCCCGGGTTCGATACCCGGAGGGGTCAGGGATTTGCTGTGCCTCGTGATGACTGGGTGTTGTGTGATGTCCCTAGGTTAGTTAGGTTTAAGTAGTTCTAAGTTCTAGGGGACTGATGACCATCGATGTTAAGTACCATAGTGCTCAGAGCCAATTAATTCGTCTTTATGGGGATCTGCGATAAGGTTTCAAGACAATATCCATTCTCTTCTTTATGCAATTTTAACTTCAAACTTGTTTGATTCTGGCTTTAGTAAGCACATATATGTATGTTGCGACATTTACCTACAATCACTGTGTGATGAGTGCACTACCAACTTTCGTTCTCCAAATCTGCGCTTTCAAGTTTTTCGCCGTCTCAAATGTTTTGTTCCTACACTCTGAGTTTTCAGTCTGTTTTGAAATTTTATCTTGGTTTTCTTTACTTCTTGCAAAATGTACAGATTTAAAAACATCAGGTCCTCCCACTTTTGTAGCTGCCGTTTGGTTTCTCTACAAGCTTTGTAGATACCTTTTAGTCCTGGTATTCGATCCGTGTTCCCTTCAGAATGTAAAGAGAGTATTCAGTCAACATGGTGCAAAGCTTTCTCTAAACCTATAAATGATATAAATATAGGCTTACATTTCTTCAGACTATACTCTAAGATAAGTCGTAGGTTCACTATTTACCCACGTGCTTCCCTTTTCTCCATTCTCCTGTCAGTGGTCAGTGGGTATGACTCACTGAAGGGGTGGTATAGCAACGCTCACTCTAGTCAGCGCTTACCGTTGTGCACGGTTGTGTACAGTTGTAATTGTTGTCACAAGAGTAACACTGAAGTGACAAAAAACATTGATAACGATATGCACGTATTCATACTGCTGTAGTATCGCGTACACAAGCTATAAAAGAGCACCGCATTGGCGGAGCAGTCATTTGTGCTCAGGAGATTCATGTGAAAAGTTTTCGGACGTGATTTTGGTCACACCATGGGAATTAGCAGACTTGAACACGGGCATGTTAGTTGGAGCTAAACGCATCGGACATTCAGTTTCGGAAATCGTTGGGAAACTCAATACACCGGGTTCCACAGTGTTAAGAATGTGAAGAGAATATCATATGTCAGGCAATACAGCTCACTACGGACAACCCAGTGGCTAGCGGCCATCACGTAACGACCGAGAGCAGCGGCATTTGCGTACAGTTGTCAGTGCTAACAGGCAGTCACCACAGCTTGAAATGATAGCAGAAATCAATGTGGGACGTGCGACGAACTTATCCGTCAGGACAGTGCGGCAAACGTTTCTATTCGGAAAGGGCACCGAAATTTGGCGTTCATAGGTTATGTTAGAAAACGATCGACCGGAGTGGCTTTGCTAACAGCGTGGTGTCGCTTGCAGATCCAGTTCTGGGTTCGCGACCATATCGGGTGGACCCTAGACGACTGGAAAACCCGTAGCTTCGTCGTATGGGTCAAGATTTCAGTTGATAAGAGCTGATGGTAGGGTCCCAGTGTGGCGCAGATTCCACGAAGCCATAGACCCATAAAGAACTGTTCAAGCTTTTGTTAGCTCCATAATGGTGTAGGCTGTGTTTGCATAGAGTGGACTAGGTCCTTTGGTCCAACTGAACTGACCATTGCCTGGAAAAGGCTATGTTCGGCTATTTTGAGACCATTTGCAGCCATTCAGCGACTTCCTATTCCCAAACAACAATGGCATTTGTATGGACGACGAGGCACCGTGTCACCGGACCACAATTGTTCACGGCTGGTTTGAAGAAGGTTGAGAACAATTCGAACGAACGACTTGGCCATCCAGACCGCCCAAGGCTAAGGGTTAGTGGAATACCGGAACTTAAGCTGTTGGATGTCAAAGGTTTTACAAGGCAGTGGAGTTACGACAGAGAACACTTTGGTGAGCAGTAGTATCGATAGTCACAGTTTACCTGTTCGATTGGGTCTATTCAGAGGAATAGTTTCTGACCAATTTTAAGGTGGTATTCGGAGGATTTTGATATGTCGAACGTTAATACCGTCTTCCAGTGGTTGTATTACAGTGCACATTATTCTGATAATTGTTATTAACGGAAAATCTTTGTGCGTGATTATAGGTTTCTCATGCTATAAGAATTGATTTGGCAGTTTACTACGATGTATAGTAAATGTTGTACCTATATCACACACTGCTAATTGGTACTTAGGTTGTGCTACAATTAATCTTCGAAGTGACAGCTTCTGTACATGTTGTGCCTATTAACCAATGATCCTGCTCGTGCACTCCAAGGAATTTGGTTGTTCGTGATGTATGAATATATGTGTAATTCGGTGGTCAGCACACTCCGAAGGTGAGTGACTGCACCCACTGCGGTAATAACTATCGTAACTGTGGATAGGAGGACTTAGGACTTTTGTTCAGCAGAGCCTCAAATTTATTAAATTCACTTACAAACAGACACTTGTATTATTTATAACTGAATTCTAGAATTGTAGTCGTACAGCGCAAGCTGCCCTAATTGTTGAGCCTTTCTCAGTAATAGATAAACCGTACCAAATAGGAACCACTGGAACAAACGAGCAAGAAATATAAATAGAGAAAAAGGAAGAATATGTGTAAGAAAATTATAATAAAACATAAAGGAATAATATTTTATGAAAGAAATGATACCAGTAGTTATCGAATGTAAAATTTTTACGAAATGTATCATAGATATTTTACGCTTGAGAGACGTCAATTAGACGAAACAATATTGTACTTCCGCCATTAACAGAAGGAAGTTATCCTATTATCAGGACAAGTAAAGTGAGGAATAATTTTAGTCTTTATAGTTTTTTATTACAACGAAAGATGAATAGTAATTTACATAAATTAATTACGAACCAAATAGAGGTAAAGTCAGACGCTGCGAATACATAGTAGATTTAGCAATAAAATGTACCCCTGGGTATTGAAGTGTTCGGTGAGGAAGCAGAGAACTTTTATTTTGCGTGTATAGCGAGTAAAATTAAAGAAAGAAACCGTAATTTCATTTTCGTGCAATATCTTTCCCAGCTGTAATAACAGTTTTTTAAGCCAAAACCTTAGACGTAAGTGTCCTCATAGAATCCTACCAATATACATTTGAACAATCGAGTATTTGTTATTCGTCAGCAATAATGATAACATGAATATAAACTGTTAAACTTAATGTGAGTTCACAGTGCAATATCTTTCCAATCTAATCACGTTTGCTGCGTTATTTTGCATATTTTTGTTCAATGATGTCATGGAATAACGTTCTGTGATAACAAAATTTAAAAACGGAAGTGTTCGGTGCTTAAAATCGTGGTGCAAGAATACTGTTTGATGCTCGCCCATGATCGTCCTGTAGACATGTTTTTAAGGAATTAGACATTCTGACTACTGGCTTATACCGTGTATATTTTCTCATTAAAGTTTTTGTATATAATTCACTGTAGCTCAAAAGAAACAATGATATACGTAATTACAATACAAGGAGGAAGAAAACGCATTTGTTATTCCACATTAATGTTGCTTTTAGCCCAAAAGCGATTGCAGAATGTTGCAACAATAACTTTTGATAACTTACCCAGTAATATAAAACGTCCGGCAGACCGCAAAGTAACATCTGAAAACAAACAGAGAAGTCTCTCCTTCGGATCTTCTATCTCGCTGAAGAGTTTTTACTGTTGTTATGTGAAAAGAATGGTGGTTATGATTTACTGACTCACATCTCTCCGTTTGAAAAAAAAATTTGATTGTAGCCATATTTACAAATGAACTGGCAATTTTGATTTATAATACCCATTCCATATCGTTATGATTTATCATGCAACTGATCCGTGGAAAATGAAGCTAATTGATTCACTATCTGGCGCTCTCATTTGCTTTCTTTTTCATGTTCTCCAGTACTTACCTTTCCATTCCTTTGCCTATTATGGAATTTCAATTCTCCATCAAAGGTTTTCAGTTATCTATTTGAACAATTTCATTCAACGCGTCATAGATCTTAGCTATATCTTTTTCTCTGAGGAACTTAGTGGGCTTGTAAACTGGTACTGCTGAGCAGAGTCTTGGCTTTGTATTTATTTTCCACATAATAATGGCGTCGCTATTATGTTCATAATAGCCTGCCTACAAAGCTTTCTATTATTCACTATTAGCCTTATTCCTTTATCCAGCTTGATTTGTTTTAATAACCCTACAGTTACGTTACGAGATGTTCTTCCGGCCGTCGTACTTCAGCAATTTACACCACACTGTAAGAGTGCCTGGCGTGTAGATACAACTACAACTATGGCCGTCTCAATATTGGGTGTAGAACGTAGGGTGCATATTACCAGCGGCTCAGCAGTTGTGGAATCAGAAACGCTCCAATTCCAACATCATCCTACATTTAACTAGATGTTCGTACAATATCTGAAGGCGATGTCTCGATGTCAGTCGATGACCCCCAAGTAGTGGTGAACGCCTCAGCGGAACAATGGGCAGCACGCTCGGCTTACACAAGGGGAGGATGTGAGGGATGAAAAGGTAACACAATGTAGTGTCCTTGCTAACACCAGACCTGCAGAAGTGTGACCGACAAAAAAGACAGGCTCCTACGCATACGTCCCAAGCCGACTCTCATATAACCAGGTCAGACATGAGCTCGCTCGCAGACTGACCTAAGCAGACGAACGGCATTTCTAAACCTAGTAGATCGTAAATGGTATTTATGTACAAAGGACACATTTATGTTCTACTAGATTCCTCTACTTTGAAGTTTTGTTGGTAACCAGTACTGCAATGAAACATTTAACTTGGTAGTGTAGCGCAATTTAAAGGTGAAGTGCCATATGCAGTCGACAATCCTTTTGGAAAGTTCTTAATTTTTTTATTGTACGAGTATCTAATACAAAAATTACCAATGTTCTTATGGATTTCTGAATTCTGCCTGCATAAAATCGCAAGGTAAATTAAAACAATTCCTTTCTCTCTCTCTCTCTCTCTCTCTCTGCAACACACACACACACACACACACACACACACACACACACAAACTTAGATTGAAACGTAACAACCTACTGGTAATGAAATGATAGACCACTACAAGCACCGCGCGGGATTAGCCTAGCGGTATGAGGCACTGCAGTCACGGACTGTGTGGCTGGTCCCGGCGGAGGTGCGAGTCCTCCCTCGGGCATGGGTGTGTGTGTTTGTCCTTAGGATAATTTAGGTTAAGTAGTGTGTAAGCTTAGGGACTGATGACCTTAGCAGTTAAGTCCTATAAGATTTCACACACATTTGAACCACTACAAGCCGATCTGTGTGCTTGAAGACAGAAGAGATAGGATTCAAAGTTGTCAGCTTCATTGCTGGCATTTGAACTTTTCAGTCTACATACAGTCCTATACGCCAGTATTGAACATCCTATGAATTGGTTCTAGATAGTTACTTTCTATGTTTGATACTCTTATATAGTGTCCTGAACCTGAATAACCCTTCTTATTTATTAAAATAAGACACTGGTTTACAAAGTTTTTATACTTTCTCATGCGAATCTTTAAGGATACAGGATACTTATAAATGGTGGAAGAATCGAAATTTTTAAAGATTTTATTAGATTCTATAGTCTTTCGTGATTACATTGATATATACATTATACAGCTTCAAATGAAAAATGGCCTATATATACCAAATTTTTAAGTTACGGTCATGTATGCAGCCACGCCGGCTTTATATCTGTTATAAAAACCAGTATTATTTCGAAAAGAACTCTGAGCTTTCTGTTTCCAGCGATTAAACGTATGATACACTGAATATGTTGGTTTATAGTGTCTTTAAATGATTATCTTTGCAAGTATTTACTTTTGTTTCGCTGAAGCAGTTTGTTCACATCTTGCTGAATGTTTGTTGCCCAAGTGCTATATATATTTCTGGAAGTACATATCCTTTAGTGTGCAATAAATACAAACTATACCACGCATCAAGAAATTCTATAGAAGGCTATTCCGTGGTAACCAGTTCACATACAAAGCAAGCCACACTGTTGAAAGTAACCTATGGGTCAGTTCTTCAGGAAAGAAACTCCCACATTGCACGCCTCCTTGTGCCTCTTTGTGTTAACACTGACATTGTTTCTAGTGGATTTATTGTTGTTGATGTGAGCATCTTATCTTCTTTAATAAAGGAAGTGCAAAATGTAAAGAACGTGATGGCGTAGGCTATCTGAAAATAACTGAAAGGAAGGGTTTAGCGTCCAAATTAGTTGTTCTGTGTAGAGCCTGCAATAAATCTACCTCTAAAATGACTTAGATGATGGTTGATAATTCATATGACGTGAATTTGAAGTTAGTGTATGCAATGCATGCAGTAGGAAAAGGAAAAAAGGCTTTTCAAACGTTTTGTGGTTTGATGAACCTTCCTCCTCCTCCCAGTAGGTTCAGCAAGTATATAAAAATACTAGTAGGTGCCTTGACGGTTGTCTCTAAACCATTTATGAAGCGTGCAGAAGTGTAAACTGTAAATATTAGTGCAACCAGCGACATTCCTGTTACACTCGATGGGACATGGCAACATCGAGGACATTGTTCCTTGATGGTGTTGTGTTTGGAGAATGGAAAAGTTGCTGATGTTGAGTGCTTATCTAAGTACTCTCACACCTGCACTGGCAACTCTGAAGGACATATTGGACACCAATGTTATAAGAATTATGATTGTAACAGTGGAGGTATGGAGTGTGATGGAGCTCCGAAATATTTCAAAGATCGGTGCCCGTTTGTAGCGTTAGACATACGAAGTACCTACGCGACGGGGACTCTAAATCCTTCAATTAATGAGTTTAATGTTTATGGTAATACCTTGGTAACAAACCTGGGTCGGATGTTGTGGACATGTGCTAAAGACGATGGGCGCTGGATTGAGGAAGCTGTGAAGAGAAATGAAAGGAATGTTGCTATCTGATGGAAAATCTTTGTCTGGCCGAGGCCGATTACCTGAAACTGAAACAGACCTTGCTCAGAGTTATTATGGACTGTCCATTAGACCCTCAACGGGACCTCTTAATGATGTTACAGCAATGAGAAAAGCTATATAGGCCACCTAGTTTCATACGTTGTCCACACATGGCCACTTTGTTCACAGACTTTGCCCTAAAGTAGCAGATTCTTGGTGCGGTTACCAAAAAGCAAAAGAGAGTGATCAAACATACCAGCATAAGCATTCACTTCCTGAACCTGTTATGAATGAAATAAAACCAATTTTTAGAGACCTGAGTGACCCTGTGTTGCTTAGTAAATGTCTTCATGGGGCACTCAGAATACAAATGAAAGTTTCAACCATTGCATTTGGGAAAGATTACCAATGAATGTTTTTGTAGGACTAAACACATTTTAAAAAGTTGGTGTACTAGATGCAGTGATATGTTTCAGTGATATTGGAAGTACTGAGAAATTTAGGCATAAAATGTGGCTCTAATGTGGATGATCAATTGCTTGCGTGTGAGAGACATCGGGTGCATGAAGCTGCAAGATTCGCTCTTCTAGTTACCAAAGAAGCAAGAAGTGCTAAAACGAATGCCAAGAGCAAAATAGTAAATATGGAGCTATAGTAGCAGCATACTCTGAGAGGAACCTGACTGGTATGCAAACTGGACCGGAAGCCTTGCTTTTATTAAGTGATTTAAGCTGCTTTGCAACACCGAGGATATCTATTTCTATGTTTCTCATCTTGGCAGTTGTTCTTGATTGAATTTCAGGACTATTTATTTCGTCGTCTTTGATGAAGGTGTTTCGAAAAATCATGTTTAATAACTCTGCCTTAGTGGCACTGTCATCAGTGACTTCACCGTTGTTATGGCGCGTCTTGCCACTGGTGTGCTTTATGTATGACCAGAATGTCTGGCAGATCTCGAGACAGAGTTTCGCTGTGGAAATTATTGAAAGCAACTCGCATTGAAGTACTGGCTATATTTCGAACCTCTGTAAAACTTTGCCAGGCTTGGGGATTTTGCATTCTTTTAAATTTGGCATGCTTTTTTCGCTGCTTCTGCAGCAGCGATCTGACAAATTTTGTGTACCAATTTCTGTCGATACTATCTCTCTGAAATCATTCCGCAACTTTTCTAAGCTTACATGATAAGATCGGAAGGAGTGCAGTCTGCCTCTTAAAACGGTGTTCAGAGCATTTTTATCAGCTTTTATAAATATACTTTGCGTTTCTTTTTTATGGCTGTAGGAGTTACGGTATTCAGCCTAGCAGCTACTGCCTTGTTGTCGCTAATCCCTGTATTCGTCACGATACTCACTATTTGTCCAGGATTATTTGTTGCTAAGATGTCATGTATGCTTTCGCAACCATTTACGCCTCGAGAGGGCCCATGAACTAATTGTTCAAAATAATTTTCTAAAAAAGCATTGAGTACAGTTTCGGATGACACTTTATGCTTGGCGTCGGCTTTAAACGTATCATTTTTCTAGCATATGTAGGGTAGATTAGAGTCACCATCGACCATAAGTGTATGAGTAAGGTACATATTTAAAGTGAGACAAATAAATTTTCTGAATTGGGGGGGGGGGGGGAGTTCGGTAAAACGACCCAATTAATAGTTTAGCCCGATTGTCAAGTATAACCTATACCCATACTATTTCGCAAGAACTATCTACTTCAATTTCACTACATGGCAAACTACTTCTGACATCAATAAGTACTCTACCACCAATTGTATTTAATCTTTCCTTTCTGAACACTGTTAGATCGTTTGAAAAAAATTCTGCTGAACATATTTCCAGCTTTAGCCAGTTTTCGGTACCTAAAACTGTTTGAGCTTCAGTGCTTTCTATTAGCGCTTGGAGCTCTGGTTCTTTCCCAACACAGCTACTACAATTTACAATACCGATCGTTTCTACAACTAACTTAACTTACTGTGTTTTACCTGCCCCCTTTTAGGAGGACACCCTTTCTGTGTTTCCCTGAGGCCCTCTAACCGAAAAACCGCCAAGTCCCTTCCACAGAACCCCCGGTACCTGTGTAGCTGCTTCCTGTATGTAATGGACTCCTGACCTATTAAGCGGAACCCGGAAAACCACCACCCGATGGCGCACGTCTGCAGCCTACACGGTCACAGAACATCCTGAGCCTCTGATTCAAACTCTCCCCTTGGCTCTGCAGCAAAGGACCACAGTCGGTTCTATCGACGATGCTGTAGGTGGTGAGCTCCGCCTTAATCTCGCAAGCAAGACTGGCAGTCTTTACCAATTTCTGCTAACCGCCGAAAACCAGAGAGAATCTCTTCTGATCCAAAGCGACATGCGTCATTGACACCGAAATGAGCCACTACCTGCAGTTGGCTGCATCCTTTACTCTTCATGGCATCCGGAAGCAGCCTTTCAACATCCGGAATGACTGCCCCGAGGCCTGATAGCATCAGGTCTAGCAGCGGCCTGTAAAACAGTAACTAATGGATGATTCAGGTAGACGTAGATGAAGCTGGATGGCCCACATGACATCGTCAGCTGACGTAGAGTAACTTTTGGTGCTGGAAGACGTCAAAGATGAGATACTGCTTGGCCCGATCGACCAGTACTTACAGTCACTCAGCCTGATTCATCATGACAGGGCCTCACTTTCAGTCACACACTTGACCACGGTGGTGCAACGTCGGGCTGTGTCAGTTGGTAATCCAAGTCACTATTGGCGTGGCCTTGTGCTTGCCCCATGCTGTTACAACAACACTCCAGCCTTAGCAGAATGAATCTGTAGACAGATAGTCGCCCAGCTTTGTCACAGTTTGTGAGGTCTGTTGCGTCACTAACTTCAGCTCATCGCTTTATATTCTCTAACCCACTTATGCAGTTAAGAGGTCCTACATTCCAGAGCGCTTTCAGAGCGCTTCACCCTCCGTTGCCCCCCCCCCCCTCCTCGCCAACCTTGCAGATACTAATGAATGCGAATCACCGACTGTTGATTATCTTACATCCAGATATGCTATCATCAGTAAGTTATTCAGTAGAGCTGCATAATCTCTCGTAGTATATCACCTGCCGTTTGATCTTGCTTACAGCCGTTCAAAGCTGTACCAGCAGAGTAAAGCCATCAATCATCAAAATAGTTGCCCTACAAAATAGTGGAAAACCTGGTGCCCTCCCTCTCAGAACCATATCTTAGTCTGGCGCCTCTGCATTGTTCCCTGGACGAGGTAGCAGATACTGTATACCTATCTGTACTGTTGAGTTACAAAGTAATCTCATCGTCGCAAGTTCCACAATTCGTGAGGACAGACACCCTGTTCACACTGTTGTTAAAGCATCAGAAATTACCATATGTCCTATGCATAGCGATCACCCTCTACATGGAGTATCCTTCCACTTTTCTAAAATGTACATGGTGGGGGAGCGGGATTCACGTACGGAATGTACCGCACATGTCAGGCAAACTCGTTGCACTATTTAACAGTTTAGTTTGGTGTTAGTAGCATCAGCTCCAAGGGTGTGTACAAACACAAAATTAAACGTAATAGAGTAACATTTATGTATCGATTGTCCAATTCAGAAATTATGGTTTGATGGTACTCAGACAGTAAGTGATGGAGGAGTTTATCGTGAAATGCTCTTTTATTTCTGACGAAGCATAACTGCATTTATTGGAGTATGTGAATGGCAGAACAATCGACATTGGCGTCGTGAATATCGTCATGAAGTCCATCAGTGGCCATTGCAAGATCTGAAAACAGGAGTTTTGTGTCAGTTGTGATGGATTACTTATGGCGAAATCTGTTAGAGAATATATGTATCGTGATGGTGCAGTTAAAATGCTCAACTCCTTCATGAGATACCCACATGACGACAGTGAGTGAATGCCTCTTATTATTCTTTCCGCTTTAGTGCAATCAATAGTTTCTCTCTTAGTGATGAATTATCAAAGGAAGTTATTCCGTAAGATATTACTGAGAGGAAATATGCAGAATATGTCAGCAAATTAATTCGACTGTTTCCAAGTTTAGCAATTACATGAAGAGCAAGGTAACTGAGCTAAATTGTTTCAA